>NC_083574.1:51159558-51454558 GCF_027579695.1 Neoarius graeffei
GAATATATGACGTGACTGTTTTGTTGGGTGGCGGAATGTCCTGGGTTGCAGAACCACACGTGCGAGGCTAGCGGCTTAAATTTTATTTATTTATTTTTTTTAAAAGGAAAGCGAGTTCAGTTGCACCAGTTCTCCCGGAGCGTGAGCCAAAGGTTGTTGGTAAAACCCAGGACGGGACGTCACATATCGCTCGGGCAGTGACCTCCCCGCGGTTGTTGCTAAAACCGGTGACGTTCCATCTCAGGTTTTAGTAATTGCCTGAGCTGAGCAGTAATGGCGGAGTACTCAGTATGGAGAAAATGGAGAATGAGTAGACCAGCCCTCTGATTTCTAAACTGGATCTTGCTGCCATCTCGCCCTTATGTGGAAGAAGCAAATGAATGGAGAACTGAACGAACAACTGAAAGTCAGATTGTTTCAAAACAATCAGCCACAAGATCAGCCTTCAAGAAGTGAGAACACAGACGGGTAAGCTCTGACTCTCATTTGGATATAAAACAACAAAAATACATTGTTTACCTGCATTTAGATTAATACATGTAACTTGTATTGTGTGTTTAAGTTACCGGTATAAGCTTAATTTGCTTCAGAATGTGATTGTCTCAGTTCATCTGATTATTTAATTAGCCTTTTACGTTTGATCAGTGAAAATGCATGCATGTACATGTATGCTGCATAAGTTATAACACCTATCCTGTTTTAATGAGATTCAACCCACAATTAATGAAGTCAAATCAGTCTTAGTTGAGCAAGTCAGTAACGGGATTTCTTACTTTCACCATAAATTTTAATTTATATGACTTTGGTCTATAGCTGTCAAAGGCGTCGGCCTTAAAATCGGTTCCTGCTGTGACGTCACGCACTCAGGGCTGGCTGGCTCAGTGGGGCAGCTCCAATGCCAACTTTCTGGTTGATTTTAACTCTCAAAAATATATTTTCTTAATTCCCCATTTATGCAGCCTACAAGAGTCAAGGGTGGAGATACTATCCACTCAAATCTATTTAAAAATAAAAGGTTCTGTGTATGTCCTTTAAAGAAAGGTGGCAACCCGTCTCTCCGTATGCGATTTGTGCAGTCCTTTACAAATGTGTATTTCCATCTTCTCACCACACATGAAAAGAGCCACAATTGGGGGGGGAGCAAGATAAAAAAAATGTATTGCACTGCACTGTAGAAGACAGAACGAAAGTAAGCAAAGCACTTGATGTGAGAAGAATTTTGATATTTACATTACACTTGATCAATACTCAGGGGTCCACAAATCAGCAGCCATGGCACACTGGATAAACAGAATTTATGCTTGGGCTTTTCATTTTTACTACTGCTTATTGACTATTGTAAAAACAATAGTCTTCTTGGCTTACAGGAAACAGACATCCCGAGTCAGGCTATCAACCAATTTGATGCATACAGTAGCAGCTTGACGCGAGGAACCGGCCTTATTGCATTATCCCGTTTATCCCGCTTCAGCATTCATGCAAGTTATTAATAATGGCTTGACATTCACAATAAATAAGGATTTCCCACTAGCCTAAATAAAATGTTATACTCGCAGGGATGCCTAGTTGATGCCATCTGAAGCATAAAATCTGAATATTTTAAGAAACATCTTTATTAGCTTTACTGGCGAAGTAGAATTGCGAGCAGGATTTCTCAGCTATGAATAGGGTAAGCACATAGAAATTCAGAATTCCTTTGTATTTTTGATGTAATGGAAATTTTTAGTGCTTTGATGATGAGGAAAATTTACTTTTTTTATCCATAGATTAAAACAGACCTTAGGAATAGGCTCCAAGGGGAACACCTGGCAGCCTGCTTACGAAGCTTCATAAATGGTCCCGAACCCAATGACTTCCCTTACGATAGGGCACTTGAGGATTTTTTTTCAGGAAGCCACGTAGAATTAAATGTTCTGATAGGGCATGCAGGCTTTGCACCAATTAGGGTCATGCTTTTTCATTATTGTTAGTTGCCTTGGTGTTACCTTAAGTGGTTTCTTACATCTAATTATGATATTTTATTATTATTTTGTTGTTACATTATACTATTTATTTCATTTTAGTATTGGTTGAGATAAGTGTTGAGTTCAATATTTAAAATAAAAACCTCCAGCTTGTTTTTTGCAATTTATTCCTTGAATGTCAGCTAAAGAATGATTGAAAGATTGTCACCAAAAAGGCAAAAAACTAAACTTTAACTTCAATTTTGGTGAGTAATTTTCATAAATTTAAAAGACAGGTTTTCCACCAACATCAAGCCCAGCAAACTAATGGCCTGCCCTGTAATGTAAAGTTGGGTCGAGGAATGAAACCAGGCAGGGTTCTGGTAAAAATTGTTTTAGCTGTCTTCTCTTAAAGAACTTAAAAGAATTTAGATTGAACTGAATAATCTCAAATGCTTCTTGTAGCTTTAAAATAGTCCCAGCAGGTGACTCTGAAGAAAAATACTGTGTGTTTGAACACCGCCTGCTGTAAACACTTTGCATACACCCCAATGACCGACTCCACCGACTGCCACAAAACCACCGCGCACGATTCCCTCATCGGCACAGTGGAACACCACAAATTGCTACCTGGTCTGTGGGAAACACTGCAAACATTAGCCAAATCCACCACCTCGCTTTGAAAGATTAAATAGGTGGATTAAGTAGTGTGCACAATGACTGATTACTTACACTGACTTTGTTGAGGGCACAAATAAGACCCTCAACATGATTACAACCATTCATATCCATCCTCCATCCCCCAGTCTGCATCAATGCACTTAAAAGCAGATACGCAGAGCCATGGCCTCACTTTCGTTTATAAATGCCCTGAGACCTCAAGAATGGCACAGGAATAGTTTTAAGCATTAACAATAAATCTAATATAGTAATTTTTTACAATTAAAGTGATTCATAGAGGTAGCAGTCTGAGTGAATGACGTTGACGTCCGTAACGTCACCGCAGGAAGTCTATCGGTCTAGTCGCCATTTCCGCTATACTAAAACACAGAGCTGACTACAACTCCGATCCTCCATTTTGAGCCAATTTATTGCCATGCCACGTAGATGTGTTGCTGGCTGGTACAGCAACACCACAGAAGGTGCATTCACGTTGCATTCATGGCCCAAGAATGTTCAAACTGCAAAGATTTGGATGCATTTTGCAAAAAGTTCACGGGCACATTGGGCACCTAGGAAGTGGTCTCTCCTCTGCTCTGCACATTTTACTGAAGACTCGTGCGAGACCTCTGATCTGTTGAGGAGTGCTGGCTATAAGCCCGCATTGAAAGAGGGTGCAGTATCAACAATTAAAGAAAACTACAAAAAAAGGAAAGCATTTATTTTATTTATTTTTAAAAAGGAAAGCAAGTTCAGTTGCACCAGTTCTCCTGGAGCATGAGCCGAGGGTTGTTGGTAAAACCCGGGACGGGGCATATCGCTCGGGCAGTGACCTCCCTGTGGTTGTTGCTCAAATCAGTGACATTCTCTTCCAGGTTTTAGTAATTGCCTGAGCCGAGCAGTAATGGTGGAATACTCAGTATGGAGAGAACGGAGAATGCGTGGAGCAGCCCTCTGATTTCTAAACTGGATCTTGCTGCCATCTCGCCCTTACGTGGAAGAAGCGAATAAACGGAGAACTGAACAAACAACTGAAAGTCAGATTGTTTCAAAACAATCAGCCACAAGATCTGCCTTCAAGAAGTGAGAACACAGACGGGTAAGCTCTGACTCTCATTAGGATTTAAACAAACAAACAAACACAAAAAAACAAAACTTGTTTACCTGCATTTAGATTAATACATGTAACTTGTATTGTGTGTTTAAGTTACCGGTATAAGATTATTTAATTTGCTTAAGAATGTGATTGTCTCAGTTCATCTGATTAATTAGCCTTTTACATTTTATCAGTGAAAATGCATGCATGTACATGTATGCTGCATAAGTTATAACACCTATCCTGTTTTAATGAGAGTCAACCCACAATCAATGAAGTCAAATCAGTCTTAGTTGAGCAAGTCATTACTTTCACCATAAATTTTTATTTATATGACTGGTCTACAGCGGTCAAAGGCCTCGGCCTTAAAACCGGTTACATCAGTGACATCACACACTCGGGGCTGGCTGGCTCAGCGGGGCGGCTCGAATGCCAACTTTGCGGTCGAGCTTAACTCAAATATGAGTGATTCCACGCTTATGGGTACTGAAATGGGGACATGAACTTATTTTTAAAAATTCACCTAAAATCATTTCTTTTTTTTACCATCAGGTCACAAAACATGTAATCTTTAATGAATGATATGTTAAAAGATAACTTTAATTTTCTGAGATGTAATAAAAACATATTTATATGCCAAAGTCAGACCGTAACAGAAGTGTTGTGGACATATATATTCTCAATTTTAACAATGTAGAATTACTTTTTGAAACATAGGAAGGTGATGTTTTAGCAAATATAATTAATAAACGTGTAGTAGAATAAACATACACATTCTTTCAATAAGATTAACATGGTATAGAGCTAGATTGTAATTAATTTGTAACAGACGCGAGATGGACAATCGTAACAGAAGTAATGTAACAGACCATTTTGGAACTCATAGGCTTGACTTTGGCATATAAATATGTTTTTATTACATCTCAGAAAATTAAAGTTATCTTTTAACATATCATTCATTAAAGATTACATGTTTTGTGACCTGATGGTAAAAAAAAGAAATGGTTTTAGGTGAATTTTTAAAAATAAGTTCATGTCCCCATTTCAGTACCCATAAGCATGGAATCACTCATATATTTTTTAATTCCCATTTATGCAGCATACAAGAGCCAAGGATGGAGACACTATCCACTCAGAAATTAATTTAAAAATAAAAACATTCTGCGTATCTCCTTTAACTAGCTAACGAGCCCTCCTTGCGTTAGTAAACTATTATACAAGCAATTTTGTAGATTTTATTCCAAACATTAGGATGTGTTTTCCTAATTGGTTCACGTTTGTGTGATCTGCAGCATCGCACGTTCACACGATCTACATGTGAGATTTGAAGTGTGTATGTTGGCTCCATTATTAGCTGCACTTACCCAAAAGCTCCTTCTCCGTGTCCTAGCACAAATGTGTTCTCATACATCACCAAAAGTAGAATAAAATGGCTTTCGCTAAAGCACAGCCACAATTTATTTCGAATTTAACCTCTAAAAACATACAAAATAAGATCAGGACACTTACATCAATCTCTCCTTCATCAATCTCGCCATCATCTTCATCTTTCTTTTTATCGCGAAATGAATCCCTCCTACCCCTCTCTTGGCCTCTTGACTCTTCGGATTTTTTAGACTGAGTATCAGGGGGTAAGATCAGGTTCCTCTCCTTCTTCTTCTCCTCCTCATCCTTTTCCTCCTCATCTTCATCCCCATCCTCTGTGGCAGGCCCCTTCTCCGTGTCCTCTTCCTCTGGTACAGCTGTGCTAGCCTCCTCAGGCACTTCTTCATCATAGTCGAGTTCGTGCTCGTCCAAATCTCTGGAAACCGAAGGCGAATCCTGCTTCAGATCGCTGACTACCATAAGCCGCCTCCGTCTTCTTTCCTCCTCTTCATCATCCTCTTCGTCCAGCTCTTGACGACTCAAGCTGGACCTGGTGGTCACCTCTCCTCCATCATCCTCATCATCCTGCCTGACATCTTCCTGCTCTGCGTCAGCAGGGGTGAACGGCTGATCCAGTTCTGGCTCTGGAGAATCAGGGTCTGGTGATCTAGGTGTCTCCAGGACCTCCTCCTCTCCTTCCTGTTCAGCTGTTTGGCTCACGTGTGGCCTGCATTCCGGCATGGCACTCTCCTGCCTGTGGACCCTTACATCTCTATCTGTTTTGTCATCTTCTAGGTCAGAGATGTCCTCTTGAGCCTCACCACCCATCTCAACTCGCTCATCGTCATCAAAATCTGAGTCTGCGTCTCCTTCTCCATCATTCAGTAACTCGCTATCAGAAACCCCATTGCCTTCCTCTGCAGGGGACTCGGGTGACTCCAGAAGCTCAGTGTCAGAGAAGCCTTTTTCCTCCTCATCAGGGGATTGTGGAGACTGAGTGGGGCTCTCAGGGGTGTCCATCAGTACACAACCTGCCATTAACATTATTCAAATATATACAATTAGTTTGACACACACAAAGAAAATGAACATCACTGATGGTTACCTTCAGTACACAGTGGGCCGTTTTTTTGTTTGGTTGGTTTTTTCTGGACAGCGTTTAGGTCTAGCCCTAGAACAGAGGTTGGCCATTTAAGAGTCTGACTGCTGCAAGGAAGATTTATTTCAACCTTTCAAATAAAAAGGTCACACAGAATGACTTGCACATTAATCTTTATCATCACATCAACTGCATCCAAGATGTATTTTGTAAAGAAATGTTGAGTTGACTTTTTTTTTTTAAATTTAGTTTAAACTTATCAACATGTTGGTCTGTTTTCACTTTGGTTAACAAATGTTCTACATGCCAGTTGACCCACAACGCCAGTTGAATTCTTGCTGATAGTGGCACAGATGGGATTTAGCACTTGCGTCATCTCAGCCTTATGAGACCAATGAAGCAGGACTTTACTTTTAGTCTGTCCAAGTCTCTCGTGTCCTCAACTGTATAGTCTACTCAATCAGATCAGGATTGAAAGCTTCAACTTTCACTCTAATATCGCCGTCATGCCATGCATGACTGACTAGCTGAAGAAAGTCTCTGCTGTTAATCATCATAACGGTGCTGTCTAGCTGCACTGCCTTCTGGAACTTTGAGTCTAATGTCTGGTGTCTCCTCTATTTCTCCTTAAAGGTCATAGGCAACGGTTTTAATTTTTTGCACATTTGAAAATTTATATGTTAAAAAACCCTCTGTAATTTTCTTCTGGTCCCAAGTAGTATTGTTAATAAGTAATAATTAAAATAAGTTAGAATAAGTTAGCGTGAATCCCGGCGAATTTCTGCCCTGCGATTTTCATGACTGCTCGGCGCGTGACATCATTCAAGACAAACAAATCGCCTGAGTTGACTCCACTTCCGTTTATTTGCATTGCCGTTCGGTTTGAGTGCAGACGTGCGTTCGGGAATTTCCAAAGAAAAACCATGCCTTATCGTTGTACAGTGAACTGTAACAACGGGACCGGTTCAGGAAGAAGTATTTACCTTTTTCCGAGAGAGGAGAGGCGGAGAGAGTGGATTGTGCGCATGAAGCGAGAGGGTTGGCTTTTTCCGAGAGAGGAGAGGCGGAGAGAGTGGATTGTGCGCATGAAGCGAGAGGGTTGGCTTTTTCCGAGAGAGGAGAGGCGGAGAGAGTGGATTGTGCGCGTGAAGCGAGAGGGTTGGCTTTTTCCGAGAGAGGAGAGGCGGAGAGAGTGGATTGTGCGCGTGAAGCGAGAGGGTTGGCTTTTTCCGAGAGAGGAGAGGCGGAGAGAGTGGATTGTGCGCGTGAAGCGAGAGGGTTGGCTTTTTCCGAGAGAGGAGAGGCGGAGAGAGTGGATTGTGCGCGTGAAGCGAGAGGGTTGGCTTTTTCCGAGAGAGGAGAGGCGGAGAGAGTGGATTGTGCGCGTGAAGCGAGAGGGTTGGCTTTTTCCGAGAGAGGAGAGGCGGAGAGAGTGGATTGTGCGCGTGAAGCGAGAGGGTTGGCTTTTTCCGAGAGAGGAGAGGCGGAGAGAGTGGATTGTGCGCGTGAAGCGAGAGGGTTGGCTTTTTCCGAGAGAGGAGAGGCGGAGAGAGTGGATTGTGCGCGTGAAGCGAGAGGGTTGGCTTTTTCCGAGAGAGGAGAGGCGGAGAGAGTGGATTGTGCGCGTGAAGCGAGAGGGTTGGCTTTTTCCGAGAGAGGAGAGGCGGAGAGAGTGGATTGTGCGCGTGAAGCGAGAGGGTTGGCTTTTTCCGAGAGAGGAGAGGCGGAGAGAGTGGATTGTGCGCGTGAAGCGAGAGGGTTGGCTTTTTCCGAGAGAGGAGAGGCGGAGAGAGTGGATTGTGCGCGTGAAGCGAGAGGGTTGGCTTTTTCCGAGAGAGGAGAGGCGGAGAGAGTGGATTGTGTGCGTGAAGCGAGAGGGTTGGCAGCCGGGTAAATACGCCACTCTGTGCTCCCATCACTTTTTGAAGAATCCCCATCTGTTGGAGAGTTTAGGTGTCAGCATCGGACAGAGAAGACTCAAACGTGACGCTGTTCCGACAAAATTCAAACACAAAATCAAGCAGTCAAAGAAGAAACGGGGCAGCAACGCTCAAGCAAAAAGGAGAAGACTGGAGGTAAACATTTTTACCTTTGCTTGCAATTGACAAGTCAAGAATCCTGAGGGATCCTGTACAATTATTGTGGAAATGAGACAAAGGGATATAAATAGTATAAATAGTATAATGCCGCGGATGGCAGGGCTCTTATTTATTATTACGACGAAAGTAGGAATTTATCATAATTACCAGGATAAATCGTTTGGGCGCGAGTCTTGTTGAGGTCCGGGGTCACCGCGATCAGAGTCGGCCGAGTCGCTGTCCGATTCCGAGCCCACACGGTCAAACCAGTGAGCCGCATTCACCGACTGCTTCGCAACGGCCATAGGGTCATACATATATGGTTTCACCTCTCGATATTCAATTTGGACAGTTCCTACTTCAAAATCGCAATCGGACATTTTACACAACCTCACACGACCAAAGTCTGTATGTGTGTGCTCGGTTCGCAGGTAAACACAGAACTGCTCCTGGTCTGTTTGCCTTGAATGATGTCACAACGACAGTCCCCTGGCGGTGAAAGTGTGCATAAGTGAGATGTAAACAAACCTTCGGAACTTGCACAAACCAGTATATTTTAACCATTTTATTCAATTTTAGGGTGCAAATTAGACACTAGGAAGACTGAATTCGCTTTTTGGGTTGCTGTTCTAGAAAATAAAGTTGATATTCTACGTTCCACCTCCGACCCTTGCCTATGACCTTTAATACAATACTGAACATAGCTGGAAAAATGTGAGAAAGGAAGCGTTTGCTTTTTTTGTTGTTGTTGTTCTTGGGACCCTACAGCAAAATCTGATCATTATCCCTTATGTTTAAGAGTGTTTCAATATTTTTTCTTATTAAATACCACTGTAACCATCAATGCTCCCGGTGACGTCAGAACAGCACACAACTGCCATGTTCTCACAGGAAATATAAAAAAATATTGCACCAACCAACAAATTAGTACAAGAATCATAAAAAATATATCCATCCATTATCTGTAGCTGCTTATCCTGTTCTACAGGGCCGCAGACAAGTTGGAGCCTATCCCAGCTGACTATGGGTGAGAGGCGGGGTACACCCTGGACAAGTTGCCAGATCATCACAGGGCTGACACAGCGAAACAAACAACCATTCACACCTACGATCAATTTAGAGCCACCAATTAACCTAACCTGCATGTCTTTGGATTGTGGGGGAAACCCATACAGACACGTGGAGAACATGCAAACTGCACACAGAAAGGCCCTCACCAGCCGCTGGGCTTGTACCTAGGACCTTCTTGCTGTGAGGTGACAGTGCTAACCACTACACCACCGTGCCACCTCATAAGATAGATCAGAAACGTAATTTAATATGTAAAACACATGGCACGGTGGTGTAGTGGTTAGCACTGTCGCCTCACAACAAGAAGGTTCTGGGTTCGAGCCCAGCAGTCGGTGAGGGGCTTTCTGTGTGGAGTTTGCATGTTCTCCACGTGACTGTATGGGTTTCCCCCACAGTCAGGTTAACGTGGGCGGCCTTCAGCAAGGTACCGAACCCCTGACTGCTCCCCGGTGTCACGGTCTGATCATGCGCTGGTATAAATTTACCATGCGCAGACCGATTTTTTCCCCCGGTCAACTTCCGGGAAGTCTAAATTTACCATTTCTTGCTGCGATTTTGTACCGAGCATTTCAACACATTTGTGGACTAATAGAACGCGAATTGTGATTACAATTGTGAGATTTGATTATCAGTAGACAAGCTGTTGAATATGGATGAGGAAATAACTTGAAGATCACAGTCACAAAATGAAGATCAGCAAAACACACAGTCCAAGGAGGCACGAGACCAGCGATTTGCCATTTTCAAAAGAAAGATGATATTTTTACAATCTTTTTCAGATTTATAATGTGTAGATAATGTGTTTTTGTATTGTGTGAATGATTTGGATTGAATTTTATTAGTATGTGTAAATAAAGTTAATTTTATGAAATTAGAGTTAATAAATTTGCCTGGTAAATTCAGACCGGTGGTAAATTCAGACCGTGACACCGGGCGCTCTGGTGTGGCTGCCCACTGCTCTGAGTGTATGTATATATTCACTGCTTCAGATGGGTTAAATGCAGAGGATGAATTTCACTGTGCTTGAAGTGTGCATGTGACAAATAAAGGCTTCTTCTTCTAAATGTGTTTCGGGTGGTTTTCCTTTAAACCAGGGGTGTCAAACCTGATCCATAAAGGGCCGTGTGGCTGCAGGTTTTCATTCCAGCCATGCAGCAGCACCCTGATTTGGCTTATTCAATCAACTGACACACCCACCCTTTAATCAAGGGTGGGTGTGGCTGCAAGTATTTGACTGTGTGAAGACAGTTCAGTTGATTGAATGAGCCAAGTCAGGTGTGCTGCTGCATGGCTGGAATGAAAACCTGCAGCCACATGGCCCTTTATGGATCAGGTTTGACACCCCTGCTTTAAACCAACACTCTTTATGTAATGAGCTGAAATACACTACCGTTCAAAAGTTTGGGGTCACTTTGAAATGTCCTTATTTTTGAAAGAAAAGCACTGTTCTTTTCAATGAAGATCACTTTAAACTAATCAGAAATCCACTCTATACATTGCTAATGTGGTAAATGACTATTCTAGCTGCAAATGTCTGGTTTTTGGTGCAATATCTCCATAGGTGTATAGAGGCCCATTTCCAGCAACTATCACTCCAGTGTTCTAATGGTACAATGTGTTTGCTCATTGCCTCAGCCCATGTTTACATTAGACCGTATCAGCGGATCATCAGATTAACGTTTTTAAAACGATTAGTGTGCACACAGCAACGCCAATACACGATTTGCGTGCACACAGCAACGCCAATACACGGATACGCTCGGCTCCGCAGGCATTCTGCGCTCCAAATCACTCCGCCCTGAACAGCGAGTGCCCTCTGGAGGGTGCGCACTCCGGCCCTGCGCAGCTCACAGAGCGCGCGAGTGAAGTGCACGAGCCACGATTCGGGACTGAGCCGCTGTGTGTGTGATCCCAGCGCATATCACTTACCACTTGCAAGTGGAAGGATGGCAAGCCTAAAGACAATCATAACTACACAATGGGCAGTATTTGCATCAGTATTTGCAGTATTTTCATACTTTTATACTCTTTAATGAAAGGTGATACAAGGCGGAAGTCCGCGCCGTTTTTCAGCAGTCGCGTCACATGACCAACGCCAGCGAATCAGGAAGGTGGATGCCACAGTGACGTTGTCCAATGACGATGCCAGCTAGAGCTCAGCACAGCGTATCTGCGCATCTCAATGTTTACACAGCACTGGAGCTGACACGATCTGGATTGAATACATGGACCCTGGCGGATTCCCGTTTCCAGGCGGTTTAATGTAAACGGACAGTGCATCCGCGAAGAAAACGAGACAGATACGGTCTAATGTAAACTTGGCCTCAGAAGGCTAATGGATGATTAGAAAACCCTTGTACAATCATGTTAGCACAGCTGAAAACAGTTTAGCTCTTTATGCCCCTTTTCCACCAAAGCAGTTCCAGGGCTGGCTCGGGGCCAGTGCTTAGTTTGGAACCGGGTTTTCTGTTTCCACTGACAAAGAACTGGCTCTGGGGCCAGAAAAACCGGTTCCAGGCTCGCACCAACTCTTTCCTGGGCCAGAGGAAAGAACCGCTTACGTCAACAGGGGGGCGGAGTTGTTAAGACCAACAACAATAGCAAGATCGCCGTTTTTAAGCGGCGAGAAGCAGCAGCTGTCCAAGTCATCCATTATTATTGTTGCTGCTGCTGCTTCTCTGTGTTGTTGTTGTTGCTACAATGTTCGCACCAAGGTTTATACAAATGCAGCGACGTGGCTCTGCTTAGCACCACGAGCTATAGAAAAGCAAACTGGTTCTCAGCTTGCTCGCAAGTTGAACGAGTTGCGAACCAGGACCAGCACTGGCCCCGAACCAGCCCTGGAACTGATTTGGTGGAAAAGGGGTATAAGAGAAGCTATAAAACTGACCTTCCTTTGAGCAGATTGAGTTTCTGGAGCATCACATTTGTGGGGTCGATTAAATGCTCAAAATGGCCAGAAAAATGTCTTGACTCTATTTTCTATTCATTTTACAACTTATGGTGGTAAATAAAAGTGTGACTTTTCATGGAAAACACAAAATTGCCTGGGTGACCCCAAACTTTTGAACGGTAGTGTAGGTGTGTTTAAGGGCTGTGCCACAAAATCACCTTAAGATAAATAAACTCGAATGTTTGAATAACATGGGCTCAGGAAAAACAAGGTCTACTCCGGAGAGCTGGAGTTCACACAGATGCACTTTAACAAGAAAAATCAAAATCATAAAACCCTCCAGTCTTATTGAACACAGAACAGTGTTTACATCAGCTGTCAAGACAAAACAGTAGCGTCACTGCAAATACCATGATTAAAACCTAAACTTTTACTCAGCTGTGTTTAAAAACAACAACCTTAGGTGAAGTTATTAAGGGCCCTGATTTGTATGTTCCCGTTGAACAGCCCGTTAGCGAACAAGCCAGCTAATGAGCTATCCGCATCCAGAAACGCCCAACTTCACATAATGCATACTTTTGCAAGACAGAGATAATTGTAGCAATCATTTGGAATGAGGTTACCTGCTAGGTTTTATGGCAAGTGACATGAGATGGACGACCAAAACGTCAATTTTCAAGCTAGCCGATTAGCTGGCTAGCTGAGCTAGCTTATTTGCCAATGAGGAGCCGTCTGCTGTTTCTCTGGCGGTGAAGTAGCTTAGCTGGCTAGTCCGCAGCAGCAGGCCCGAGCGCGGCCCGCACTTTATTACGGACGACAGCATGGACAAAAGGCGAAAATTCACTTCAAACTACGTTAATTAAACAACCGGAGAGAAACTCATTGGCGTTACGAGCGCTGTTTACGTCTTTCTGCCGAACGCGAGCTGAGCTGAGCTTCTCTGGTCAGCTTCTTTACCCACAACAATGAGCGCACTTTCACAGAAAAGGAAAAAAAACCCTGAGAACGCTTAAAACACATTCGGTCACCTTTCAAACCACAGCGTCTTGGAGACACGGTCTCGGTGTTGGGAGTTACCCGGTCTCTCTCCCTCAGTGGCGATATCTAAACGATATCTTTGACGATTTTCTAAATGTTCTTTAGCGGAGAAACGCACAAGCCCTGCACGGCACGGTGAGAGCAGCCATACCTCTGACGTCATCAAAAACCGACACAGGGCTGGTAGTATAATGAAACAGAAAGAACAATTAAAGACTGTGTTTATAGTTTGTTGTTGTTGCTTGTTTTTTGTTTGTTTTCAGTGGTTTTTTTTTTTGCAAAATGCTCAAACATATTTATCACGAATATAAAATACCCAGGTTTTGCAGTGGCAGCACTTTAACCGAGCTTTGCCACTAGTGGGCGCGATTACAATGAAAGTCTCATCTCATTATCTCTAGCCGCTTTATCCTGTTCTACAGGCAAGCTGGAGCCTATCCCAGCTGACTACGGGCGAGAGGCGGGGTACACCCTGGACAAGTCGCCAGGTCATCACAGGGCTGACACATAGACACAGACAACCATTCACACACACATTCACACCTACGCTCAATTTAGAGTCACCAGTTAACCTAACCTGCATGTCTTTGGACTGTGGGGGAAACCGGAGCACCCGGAGGAAACCCACGCGGACAACATGCAAACTCCATACAGAAAGACCCTCGCCGGCCATGGGGCTCGAACCCAGACCTTCTTGCTGTGAGGCAACAGCGCTAACCACTACACCACCATGCCGCCTCTGTTCATCTCATCTCATCTCATTATCTGTAGCCGCTTTATCCTGTTCTACAGGGTTGCAGGCAAGCTGGAGCCTATCCCAGCTGACTACGGGCGAAAGGCGGGGTACACCCTGGACAAGTCGCCAGGTCATCACAGGGCTGACACATAGACACAGACAACCATTCACACTCACATTCACACCTACGGTCAATTTAGACTCACCAGTTAACCTGACCTGCATGTCTTTGGACTGTGGGGGAAACCGGAGCACCCGGAGGAAACCCACGCGGACAACATGCAAACTCCGCACAGAAAGACCCTCGCCGGCCACAGGGCTCAAACCCGGACCTTCTTGCTGTGAGGCAACAGCACTAACCACTACACCACCGTGCCGCCCCCCCATCCATTACCTGTAGCCGCTTATCCTGTTCTACAAGGTCGCAGGCAAGCTGGAGCCTGTAGCCAGTGGGCTGCAACAGCTTGTGACAAATTGCGAACGTTGTTCGCGAGAGAGTTTCAAAAGTGTCTTGAAACATTCGCAGGGCTTGTCAATTTCCTCGCATGAGTCGCAAAGTGGGGCGGCACGGTGGTGTCGTGGTTAGCGCTGTCGCCTCACAGCAAGAAGGTCCTGGGTTCGAACCCCGGGGCCGGTGAGGGCCTTTCTGTGTGGAGTTTGCATGTTCTCCCCGTGTCCGCGTGGGTTTCCTCCGGGTGCTGCGGTTTCCCCCACAGTCCAAAGACATGCAGGTTAGGCTAACTGGTGACTCTAAATTGACCGTAGGTGTGAATGGTTGTCTGTGTCTATGTGTCAGCCCTGTGATGACCTGGCGACTTGTCCAGGGTGTACCCCGCCTTTCGCCCGTAGTCAGCTGGGATAGGCTCCAGCTTGCCTGCAACCCTGTAGAAGGATAAAGCGGCTAGAGATAATGAGATGAGAATGAGATGAGTCGCAAAGTGTCGCTCCTTTGTCGGTGAAATTTTGAACATGTTCAAAAAATTAGTGCGACAAAATTTCTCTCAAAATAGCCGCAAATGCATCGTTGGTGTCACAAAGCCGTCGCAAACCCTTCTCAAGTCAGTTTCCGTGACACTTCGTCTACTTCACTGCCTGCCGAGTGAAAGCCGGGCTGCGACTAGTTGGAGACACAACAATTGCAGTAAAATATGCGAATATCAATAGAGTGCTCTGAGATGATGCTAAAAATAGTAACCATGCGGTCGGCACAGCCATCTTGGAAGTCACTTGCTCCAGAGCGCACATAGAGTACACATCATAGAGTAAACATTCACCGATTCATTTCCGCGTTAGAGGGCTTAGAAGCTTTGATTTTTTAAGAATTTAGACATCTGAAGTGATGGAGTACTACTGTGAAAGTTTGGATAAGCAGGCATGGGAGCGTTATGCTGAGAAGGTACGTTTCATTGGGAATGTAGATCCATACACTGTTATGGCCCTTTTCCACTACCCTTTTTCAGCTCACTTCAGCTCACTTCAGCCCGACACGGCTCGCGTTTCGACTATCTCAGAGCAGCACGACTCGGCTCGCTTCAGCCCTGCTTAGCACCCAAAACTCGCACGGTTTTGGAGTGGGGCTGAAGCGAGCCAAACCGAGCTGAGTGGGGCTAGGGGCGTGAGGAGACACTCCCCTGTGCACTGATTGGTGAGGAGGAGTGTCCTCACATGCCCACACACGCCCCGCGAGCACGCTGGGATCTGTAAACACTGTAAACCCGGAAGAAGAAGAATTACGAATTACGAGAATTTCTGAAGCCTTATGCGCCTCGCCTCATCTATACGCTCTTGCCAGGATCTGTTCGCGTTGTTGGTGACAACAAGCCACAGCACCAAGACCAGCAACACTAAGGACTCCATGTCCTCCATGTTTATTGTTTACTATCTGGGTTGTGAGACTACCGCTTAAAAGATCACTGATGTCACTGTTTGAGCCGCCTAACGACATCACGTGACGTCCACCCACTTTCGCTAACTCCACCCAATGTGTCCACCCACTTCCAGCCAGCACGGTTCAGCGCGGTTGTAGTCGAAATGCAACTCCAACAGCCCCGCTCAGCTCGACTCAGCCCAACTCAGCACGGCACGGCTCAGCCCAACTCAGCCGCGTTTGTAGTGGAAAAGCGGCATTAGTGAGAAGGAATGGAAAGCTGACCCCAGCTTGTTGCCGCATAATTATCAATTATTTTAGTCAGTGAATAAAATGTAGGCCTAGTATGTAACTTGTACTAACAGCATGTGTACATAAACATTACTAGGCCTAGATCTTAAATGCCATTTGATGCAACAATGCACTGCAGTAGACATAAGCTACCTAATGTGACAAATATATCCATTAATCATTGCTGAAAGTACATAGAAAAGATAATAGTTTGTATCACATTTATTTTAGTAACTATGAAATTCAAGACAATTTAACCTACCTGTCACAAAGTGATCAGAACAAATCCGGATACAGTCAAGTTGTCCTAAATTTGATCGGTTAATGGCAGCCAGCCACTGTCGTCTCCTCCGCTCGCTTTTCTCCTGTGCTGCAATTCCCTGGTTTGTCAGGACTTTAGGGAGTCTGTGGAAGCTTTTGCCACCCTTTTCCCCCCGGCTACTACAGCCAACAATGACACACGTATTCGGCATTTTGCTTCGCTGAGCAACACAGCGACGTTTGACTTCCAATATGGCCGCCGCCGGGTTCACGCTGATCTCGAAGCACTCTATTCAGTGTGATTCCAAGTGAAAATTGTCGCTAATTTGCATATTTTAAGAAGAAACCTTTATTTGTCACATGTACACTTCAAGCACAGTGAAATTCATCCTCTGCATTTAACCCATCTAAAGCAGTGAACACATGCGCACACACCCAGAGCAGTGGGCAGCCCAGAGCACCTGGGGAGCAGTCAGGGGTTAGGTACCTTGCTCAAGGGCACCTCAGCCCAAGGCCATCCCACGTCAACCTAACTGCATGTCTTTGGACTGTGGGGGAAACCAGAGCACCCAGAGGAAACCCACGCAGACACGGGGAGAACATGCAAACTCCACACAGAAAGGCCCTTGCCGGCCGCTGGGTTAGAACCTGGAACCTTCTTGTTGTGAGGCGACCATGCTAACCACTACGCCACCGTGCCGCCCAGTATTATCGCAATTGTTGTGTCTCCAACTAGTCGCGGGCTGTCGCAACCCAATGAGATACTACCCTATCCCAGCTGACTGTGGGTGAGAGGCGGGGTACACCCTGGACAAGTCGCCAGATCATCACAGGGCTGACACACAGAGACAAACAACCAGTCACACTCACATTCACACCTACGGTAAATTTAGAGTCACCAGTTAACCTAACCTGCATGTCTTTGGACTGTGGGGGAAACCGGAGCACCCGGAGGAAACCCACGTGGACATGGGGAGAACATGCAAACTCCACACAGAAAGGCCCTCGCCGGCCATGGGGCTCGAACCCGGACCTTCTTGCTGTGAGGGGACAGCGCTAACCACGACACCACCGTGCCGCCCTGGATAGAATCTTAACACACAAAAAAGAAAAAGTTAAATTATAAGTAAACAGCTGCAGAAATCAAGTATAGTTGTTTTTAAACAATTTACAATTTGGCTACAGCCTTTTATAATAGTATTATAAAAGGCTGTAGCCAAATTGTAAATTATTTAAAAACAACTATACTTGATTTCTGCAGCTGTTTATTTATAATTTTATCAGTTTCCGTTTCATATTTCCGTCATTCATCCCTACAGGAATTTATCATCATCTGTTAAAAGAAGACATTATTGTGTTACACCATTAGGGGGCGCGATTGCAAAGGAAGCGACTGTTCATTCATTTTTATTGCCCAATAATAGTTAAAAGGGTGCATTTTGTCAGCGCCTGTGCTGTCTCCTAGATAAATGTTTTTTTTTTTTTTTTGTCTTACCTCGATGCTACTCGAGATATTTTTAAAGAACTGCGTTTTTACAGCTGAAACAGCAGGAGATGATTTGGACAGAGTGCATGGAATCTTAACACAAAAAAAGAAAAAGGTAAGAAATATATCATTTACTGAAGCATTTTGAAGTTAGTTGTCTATAAGAATTATTTTCTTATGTAGTGCTACTTTTTTGTTAATATTCTACTGATTTTATTTCTTATCTAGCGACATGGACATATTTAGTTTGGATGAAATTCAGATCTTAGAAGCTTCTGATACTGACTTGGTATTAAAAAACAGTTAAAGTTTAGTATGGATAAATTATGTCTTGAGATTAGCTATACTTAAATAATTATGAGTTGTTCAATGTCTTGCTTACTGTAAATGACATATATTTAGTATTTAGTTCAGCACAAGAGAACATAGCTAATGCAATTGCAAACGGTTTGGGTTATCAGGCGTTTACAACATGTTAAAACCATGTGGTTAATATATAATAACAAATAATGATTATTGTAATCAATTCCTAAAATGGGATGTGCCAGGACTGTCAGTCATCAGCAATAAAAAATATAATCATTAAAATTTCAAACCTGCTTTTAATATCAAGTATATCCTAGTGAACACAGAAGTGACAGCAAAAACATCACAGAAAGGAGAAACAGAATAAAGAGATTGTGTGTGTGTGTGTGTGTGTGTGAGAGAGAGAGAGAGAGAGAGAGAGAGAGAGAGAGAGATATCTCAAGGATTACACTCACTCAGGAGAACTCCGAGTGATAGACAGGTTAATTCATATCACAGTCTCTCATCAACACACTCAGTCCTCACCATCAATTTCAATCTCTGAATCAAGCTTGTACTCATTGCACAGCAAGAAATTGCTCTTCGCAGGACAGTTGCTAGCTTAATGAGTACATTTTAACATCTGGGATTGAAAAACAAATGCTAGTGTAACTATTTATATCTAAAATTAATCTGAACTGTGAATGGGGGGAATGTGAATATAAAGTGTGTGTTTTTTCTTTGACATCCCGTTCTTTAAAAGTGTATCATTAATTAGGTATTACAACCTCGATTCAGAATAAGTTGGAATAGTATGTTGAAATTAAAACTGAAAACAATGGTTTGTAAATAATCTTTGACCTCTACTACACTCAAAACAATCCAACAGAACATTATTTGATTTTTTTTTTTTTACCTCATGAATTTTATTGGGGGGGGGGGTTTCCCCACAAAATAATCACTTATTTTAATTTTGATTCTTGCAACACATTTAAAAAAAAAAGTTGGGATGGTAAAACATTTACCACTTTATAATGTTGCTGTTTAGGGACTGAAGTCACCAAGTGATGAAGCGTTTCAGATGTTATTAGAAGAAGAAGAAACCTTTATTTGTCACATGCACACTTCAAGCACAGTGAAATTCATCCTCTGCATTTAACCCATCTGAAGCAGTGAACACACACACCCAGAGCAGTGGGCAGCCACACTAGAGCGCCTGGGGAGCAGTCAGGGGTTAGAATCAGAATCAGAATCAAAAACATTTTTATTGCCAGGTATGTGGACACACACGAGGAATTTGACTCCGGTTCACTTAGCTCTCATAGTACAAAACAGATAAAAAAGCGTATACACAAAACAAACAAACAAGCAAACAACAACAAAAATAGGTGCATAGTGCAAAGTAATCCATGTAAGTCAAGTATGGAATAGTTAAATAAATATAAAGTATACAGTGTGCACAGAATGACGGTATAAGTGTTCAGATATTTTACAAGTGATATTACTGATATATGAATCTGGATTTTAGCTGTTTATCACAGAAAGGATTTCCCTTTTGGTGCAATATGGTGCATAGTGCAAAGATGAATAGTAAATTTAAATAAGTATAAATATAAGTAACAGTGAGCACAGAATGACAGTATGAGTGTGCAGATATTTTGCAAGTGATATTACTGATATATGAATCTGGATTTTAGCTGTTCATCACAGAGAGAGCCTGAGGGAAGAAACTGTTCTTGTGTCTGGTTGTTTTTGCATACAGTGATCTATAGCACCTCCCTGAGGGGAGAAGATTAAACAGATTGTGACCAGGGTGTGATGGGTCCGCAGAGATGTTACCTGCCCGTTTCCTGACTCTGGACAAGTATAAGTCTTGGATGGAGGGCAGGTTGACACCAATAATTTTCTCTGCAGACCTTATTGTCCGTTGCAGTCTGTTCTTCTCCTGTTTGGTGACCGATCCAAACCAAACAGTGATGGAAGAGCAAAGAACAGACTGAATGATGGCAGAGTAGAATTGTGTCAGCAGCTCCTTAGGCAGGTTGAGCTTCCTGAGCTGGCGCAGAAAGTATAACCTCTGCTGAGCCTTTTTGATGATAGTGACTGTGTTTGTCTCCCACTTCAAGTCCTGAGAGATTGTGGAACCCAGAAACCTGAAGCTTTCAACGGCAGTCACAGTGTTGTTGGTGATGGTGATGGGCAGCAGAGTGGGGGGGGCTCCTCCTAAAGTCCACTGTCATCTCCACAGTTTTGAGCGTGTTCAGCTCCAGATTGTTCTAACCGCACCACCAGACCAGCCGTTCAACCTCCCGTCTGTATGCAGACTCGTCACCGTCCCGGATGAGGCCGATGACCGTTGTATCGTCTGCAAATTTCAGGAGTTTAACAGACGGGTCTCTTGAGGTGCAGTCGTTGGTATAAAGAGAGAAGAGCAGTGGGGAGAGCACACACTCTTGGGGGCGCCAGTGCTGACAGTCCGAGTGCTGGATATGATGCTCCCCATCCTCACCTGCTGCTTCCTGTCAGTCAGGAAGTTTGTAATCCACTGACAGGTGGAGGAGGGCACAGTGAGCTGGGTGAGCTTGGTGTGGAGGATGTCTGGAACAATGGTGTTGAATGCCGAACTGAAGTCCACGAACAGAATCCTGGCGTACGTCCCTGCAGAGTCAAGGTGTTGCAGGATGTAGTGCAGTCCCATATTGATTGCATCATCCGCTGACCTGTTTGCCTGGTAGGCAAACTGCAGGGGGTCCAGCAGGGGGTCTGTGATGTCCTTCAGGTGTGACAACACCAGTATCTCGAAGGACTTCATGACTACAGATGTGAGAGCTACAGGCCTGTAGTCATTCAGTCCTGTGATGGTGTTTTTCTTGGGAACTGGGATTATTGTGGAGCGTTTGAAGCATGAGGGGACTTCACACAGCTCCAGGGATCTATTGAAGATCTGGGTGAAGATGGGAGCCAGCTGATCAGCACAGACCTTCAGACAGGAGGGTGACACACCATCTGGGCCAGGTGCCTTCCTGATCTTCTGTCTGCGAAAAAGCTGACAAACATCCTCTTCACAGATCTTGAGTGCTGGTGTGGGGTCAGAGGCGAGAGGAGGCAGAATAGCAGGGGGTGTGAATGGGTCTTTAATGTCTGGGGGGGGGGAGGTGTGAATTTGTCGAATCTGGAGTAGAACACATTCAACTCGTCAGCCAGTTGATGGTTCATTGCAGTGTAGGGGGATGGTCTCCAGGCCTGTCCACACTGATGCCGGATCGTTGGCTGAAAGGCTGTTTTTGATCCTTTCAGCGTAGTTCCTCTTAGCTGATTTCACCTCTTTTGTCAGTCACTACGTTTACATGCACATAGAGAGAATCGAATTTCTGCCGTTGCTCGACTGAAATCGAAGTTCAAAATGCCATGTATACACCTTAATTCGGCTGAAATTAAACCGAACTTGATTTCTCGGAATCGAGCTACACAACCTAGTTTATGCAATTTCTGCCGAGCTACTTTGTGCATGTATACCCTATCGAGCTAGTTGTCGAGCTACTTCCGGAAGTGACGAGTGACAAGACCACAAGCGGGAAACACAACAGCCTCGGTCGGCATGACAACAGTAGTAGCGAGCAGCAGAAGAGGTCAGGAGGAACAAACGAAGAAGAGAAAATGGCGATGTAGAGCTCTCTGAAGTGTGGGTGGAGCACAGAGGACGGCAGGACAAAGCTTCTGGTACTAATAGGATTTTTATTGTCAGACTTTTCAGTTTAACAGCCTACTTTTATTCTTGAGAGAAAAACACACACACACACGCGCGCGCTGTGTTCTAGTCCCGGGATGAGCTGTCCCCTCTGCTCTCCCTCTGCCTCCTTAAATAGGGCGCGGTTACTGGGAAGACACACAAACACAGGTTAATTACCGTCAGGTGAAGTGATTCTGCCACTCACCTTCCCTGGCTCCGCCCTCCTGTCACAGACCGGCGCTTGACCACGCCCCCACTGCCACAGGCAAGCAGAAACGTGCACTTCTGGAGCAATGAGGAGACAGAGTTCATGCTCATTCAGCTTAAGGAGTTGAATATATTAAAATTCATGGACGGGAGAAAAACGCGCAATGGAGAACACGGAACTGATAACTTTGTTTACACTCTTGAATAGCTCTTCTTCATGACGACAACCGGAAGTGTACCAACACGATGGGGCGTGTTGTGCCACCTGTGGCTCGGGTGCACAATGCACCTCACACAATAGCCCGATTTCATTGTGTGCATGTAGGATTGGATTTCTCTGGCACCCTGCTGGGACCTTCAGCTCGATTACCGACAGCAGCTCGATTTGGATGTGCATGTAAACGTAGTCAGTGTGTTTCTGGCCTGTTTGTACAGGACTCTGTCCCCACTTCTGTAGGCCTCCTCCTTGGCCTGGCGAAGCTGTCTGAGTTTTGCGGTGAACCAGGGTTTGTTGTTATTGTATGTGCGGAAGGTCTTGGTGGGCACACACATATCCTCACAAAAACTGATGTAAGATGTCACAGTATCAGTCAGTTCATGAAGGTCTGAAGCTGCAGCCTCAAAAACACTCCAATCAGTGCAGTCAAAGCAGGCTTGTAGTTCCACTTTGGCCTCATCAGACCATCTCCTCACTGTCTTAACTACAGGCTTAGCAGATTTCAGCTTCTGCCTGTAGGACAGGACAAGATGAACCATACAGTGATCAGATAGTCCCAAGGCTGCACGGGGGACAGAGTGGTATGAGTCCTTTAAAACAGTGTAACAGTGACTACGTTTACATGCACATCCAAATCGAGCTGCTGTCAGTAATCGAGCTGAAGGTCCCAGCAGGGTGCCAGAGAAATCCAATCCTACATGCACACAATGAAATCGGGCTATTGTGTGAGGTGCATTGTGCACCCGAGCCACAGGTGGCACAACACGCCCCATCGTGTTGGTACACTTCCGGTTGTCGTCATGAAGAAGAGCTATTCAAGAGTGTAAACAAAGTTATCAGTTCCGTGTTCTCCATTGCGCGTTTTTCTCCCGTCCATGAATTTTAATATATTCAACTCCTTAAGCTGAATGAGCATGAACTCTGTCTCCTCATTGCTCCAGAAGTGCACGTTTCTGCTTGCTTGTGGCAGTGGGGGCGTGGTCAAGCGCCGGTCTGTGACAGGAGGGCGGAGCCAGGGAAGGTGAGTGGCAGAATAACTACACCTGACGGTAATTAACCTGTGTTTGTGTGTCTTCCCAGTAACCGCGCCCTATTTAAGGAGGCAGAGGGAGAGCAGAGGGGACAGCTCATCCCGGGACTAGAACACAGTGCGCGCGTGTGTTTGTTTTTCTCTCAAGAATAAAAGTAGGCTGTTAAACTGAAAAGTCTGACAATAAAAATCCTATTAGTACCAGAAGCTTTGTCCTGCCGTCCTCTGTGCTCCACCCACACTTCAGAGAGCTCTACATCGCCATTTTCTCTTCTTCGTTTGTTCCTCCTGACCTCTTCTGCTGCTCGCTACTACTGTTGTCATGCCAACCGAGGCTGTTGTGTTTCCCGCTTGTGGTCTCGTCACTCATCACTTCCAGAAGTAGCTCGACAACTAGCTCGATAGGGTATACATGCACAAAGTAGCTCGGCAGAAATCGCATAAACTAGGTCGTGTAGCTCGATTCCGAGAAATTAAGTTCGGTTCAATTTCAGCCGAATTAAGGTGTATACATGGCATTTTGAACTTCGATTTCAGTCGAGCAATGGCAGAAATTCGATTCTCTCTATGTGCATGTAAACGTAGTGACTGGTCCAGAGTGTTAGAGTCCCTGGTGGGACACTTAGGCTACGTTTACATTACGTCGAATCAGCGGATCATCAGATTAACGTTCTTAAAACGATTCGCGTTTACACTAAAACCGTTAGCCGTGCACACAGCAACACCAATACGCGGATATGCTCGGCTCCGCAGGCATCCTGCGCTCCAAATCACTCCGCCCTGAACAGCGAGTGCCCTCTGGAGGGTGCGCACTCCGGCCCTGCGCAGCTCACAGAGCGCGCGAGTGAAGTGAACAAGCCACGATTCGGGACTGAGCCGCTGTGTGTGAGATCCCAGCGCATATCACTTATTACTTGCAAGTGGAAGGATGGCAAGCCTAAAGACAATCATAACTACACAATGGGCAGTATTTGCATCAGTATTTGCAGTATTTTCATACTTTTATACTCTTTAATGAAAGGTGATACAAGGCGGAAGTCTGCGCCGTTTTTCAGCAGTCGCGTCACATGACCAACGCCAGCGAATCAGGAAGGTGGATGTCACAGTGACGTTGTCCAATGAGACACCAGCTAGAGCTCAGCACAGCGTATTCGCGTATTCTCAATGTTTACACAGCACCGGAGCTGATACGATCTAGATTGAATACGTGGACGCTGGCGGATTCCCGTTTCCCCGCTTTTTCAGGGGGGTTAATGTAAACGGACAGTGCATCCGCGAAGAAAACGAGACAGATACGGTCTAGTGTAAACGTAGCCTTAATGTGCTGTTTATATTTTGGCAGTTTGTGGCTGAGGTTTGCTCTGTTAAAGTCCCTCAAAACAATGAGCAAAGAGTCTGGGTGGTTTTTCTCCACATTGTTTATCTGGTCAGCCAGGTGTTGTAACGCCTCATTAACACACGCCTGAGGGGGGATGTAAACTCCAACCAGAATAAACGAGGAAAACTCTTGCGGAGCATAAAATGGTTTGCAGTTTATGAATAATGTCTCCAGATGAGGACTGCATGATTTATTTAGAACTGTGACATCAGTACACCAACCTTCGGTAATATAAAAGCAGATTCCGCCTCCCCTCGTTTTCCCCGTGAGCTCCGTTTCGTGGTCCGCTCGGTGAAGGTGAAATCCAGGCAGATGGACAGAAGAGTCTGGGATGTGCTCACCGAGCCAGGTTTCAGTGAAGCACAAGGCAGCAGATCTGTTAAAATCTGTGTTGATTGTGTTGAGGAGTAGCAGTTCGTCCACCTTATTGGCCAGAGAGCGGACGTTAGCCAGGTGAATAGACGGGAGCGCAGTGCGAAAACCCCGCTGCCTCAGTCTGATGAGCGCACCGGCTCGCTTCCCCCAGTGTCTCCGGCGTCCTCGGCATAATCCATAGAGAGCTGCTGCTCCCCGACAAGTAACTCTGAAAAACTTTCCGGATTGATGAAAGAACTTTACTGGTTAATCCAGTAACATTGGTTAATCCAATGTTTATGAGTTCTTCTCTAGAGTATGTGACCAGCGAAGAAACACAACAAATACATAGAAAGTACGAGAGAGCGAAGTACCAAGGCAACCGTCCGCAGCGCCATCTTGGAACACTAAGTACCTTGCTTAAGGGCACTTCAGCCCAAGGCCACCCCACGTTAACCTAACTGCATGTCTTTTTGGACTATGGGGGAAACCTGAACACCCGAAGGAAACCCACACAGATACAGGGAGAACATGCAGACTCCACACAGAAAGGCCCTCGGCGGCCACTGGGTTCGAACCCAGAGCCTTCTTGCTGTGAGGCGACCGTTCTAACCACTACACCACCATGCCGCTCAATTATTATGTCCCATTCTTCCTACAAATAGGGTTTAAAGCTAGACAGCCTTTCGAGTTCATAAAATCTGTGAAATTTAGTTCCCTCTGAAATTTGGTCATTGTGATATATGTTTATTTCTGTAATATCTCACAAAATATCAGGCTATTCTGTGGCTGGCAAGTTATTTAATTTGAAGGGATTGCCTAGCAAATAATGTGCATGAAATCGCTCACTTCACACAGTCAAGCAGACAGAGGAAGTCCGTGTGCACATACGCAGGTTGAACTACTTCTTCTTCTTTTGGGTTTTATGGCAGTTGGCATCCAGTGTTGCATTACTGCCATCTACAGGTTTACCTTGACCGTGCACTGACAGTTACATCATTCTGCCGCTAAACGAACAGCTGATCACACCAAGGTGCTTGCTGACCGCTGATATTTATTAGGTTGGTTCTGCGTTTCCTTTCCTTCACAACACAACATCATCTCGCTTTCCATTACTGTAGTCGGTCTTTCACGTTTCATTTGCACACTCACATCCTCCAGTTTTTTTCTCCTGTTTCAAATTTGTATTCCACAATGCCTTGCACAAACAGGGAAAGCCCACCACATGATGCATGATGTAGTATCTTGAATTGGGTCATGCTGAAGCAGGAAAAAAATAGTGGAGTGGCCCTAAATTCATTAATTGTTCTATTTAAAAAAAAAAAAAGGTTAATAAATTGGAAGTCTGTGATTTGAATTCAGTAGCTTTTGGTCCACTAAACAAAAATAATTGGGTGTCAGGGAAAATTCTTTTTATGACCTAAACTTGAAAAATCTGAAAGGCAGTCTACCTTTAAGGTGTGAAACATTCTGGGGACGCTGTTGTCCTATTTTGTGTTTCAAAATTTGCCACACATTATCTATTGGGGACAGAGAAGACAGGCACCCTCTTCTTCTGCGGCCATGCCTTTGTAATGTGTGCAGAATGTGGTTTTGCATTGTCTTGTTGAAACATCCCTGGAAAAGGTGTTGTCTTGAAGGCAGCATATGTTGCACGAAAATCTCGGTGTACTTTTCTGCATTAATGCTGCCATCACAGAAGTGTAAGTTACCTTTGGCAAGGGTAATGACGCAAACCCATACCATAAAAGCAGAGAATGCGCGCACATCAGTAGCACAGGTGCTGGACCAAACAGAAGATAACTAAAAGAAAATAAAGGTTCGCAACACTGTTATATGCTCCCATTTTTATTTTTAATAGCACGACGTTTCGGACGCTCAGTCCTTCATCAAGTGCAACAAAGAACAGGTGTAGAGGGTGTGGTATAAATACCTAGGAAAAGGAAGGGGGTGTGGTGTGTCATACAAAACAAAACAAAAAAAGGGTAGTGGGTTTTTATGGTATTTAATTGTTTTCCAATGTTCAGGCCATGAGGCTGATGAAGATCTGTTGAAGACTGACTGATGAAGAGATAGTTTTATGACCTCTGAAGTAACTGATTGTAAATATTGCATAGATTTATTCTGATTGTAAATGATGTTTTGGGAAAGGTGCCCTTTGGTGCCCACTCTGTATATATCCTTGTTTTTTTTTTTTTGTATGACACACCACACCCCCTTCCCTTTCCTAGGTATTTATACCACACCCTCTACACCTGTTCTTTGTTGCACTTGATGAAGGACTGAGCGTCCGAAACGTCGTGCTCATCTCATCTCATTATCTGTAGCCGCTTTATCCTTCTACAGGGTCGCAGGCAAGCTGGAGCCTATCCCAGCTGACTACGGGCGAAAGGCGGGGTACACCCTGGACAAGTCGCCAGGTCATCACAGGGCTGACACATAGACACAGACAACCATTCACACTCACATTCACACCTACGGTCAATTTAGAGTCACCAGTTAACCTAACCTGCATGTCTTTGGACTGTGGGGGAAACCGGAGCACCCGGAGGAAACCCACGCGGACACGGAGAGAACATGCAAACTCCACACAGAAAGGCCCTCGCCGGCCCCGGGGCTCGAACCCAGGACCTTCTTGCTGTGAGGCGACAGCGCTAACCACTACACCACCGTGCCGCCCCGAAACGTCATGCTATTAAAAATAAAAATGGGAGCATATAACAGTGTTGCGAACCTTTATTTTCTTTTAGCAAACCCATACCATGACAGACCCTGGCTTTTGGATTTGTTGCTGGTAACAGTCTGGATGGTACCTTTTGTCTTTGGTTCAGAGGACATGGCGTCCATTTCTTCCAAAAAAGACCTGGAATACTGATTTGTCTGACCACAATACATGTTTCCACTGTGTGATAGTCCCAGATACTTCTGAGGGCAGAGAAGTGGACGGCGCTTCTGGACACAGTTAACAAAAGGCTTTCTTTTTGCACAGTAAAGTTTTAACTGGAGTTTGTGGATGTAACTCTGTATTTTAGTGCTTGACAAAGGTTTGCCAAAGTAATCCCAAGCCCATGTGGGTACATCAGCTATAGATGAATGACTGTTCTTGATGCAGTGCCATCTGAGAGATCAGAGATCACAGGTGTTCAGCTTAGGCTTGTGCCTTTGGCCTTCCTAGATCCTGATTTTGTACCAAGTAATGATTACAATCACTTATTGACATCACCTGTTCCAAATCACATAATTTTTATACAATTGTTTTACCTCATTACTAACCATAAATTGCCCCGTCCCAACTTTTTTTGGAATGTGTTGCAGGCCTGAAATGCAGGAATGAATGTATATAAAGAAATGAAATGAAGTTGACCAGACAAAACAAAATATCTTGGGTTTATACTGTCTACAATGAAGTACAAGTCAAAGTAAATTTAAAAATCACTTTATTTGCTTGCATTTTCCATACCGTCCCAACTTTTTCCTCATTTGGGGTTGTAATTAGTGTAGTGAAATGTCAAAAACAAACAAACAAACAAACAAACAAACAAACAAACAAAACAACTCCAGCCTTAGTCTTGCAGTTTGTAACAGTGCACAGGGCTGAAAGATAATTACACAAATCCACAGGGATTTGGGTTGAATGACTTTTTATTATCTTTTTTTTTTAATACAGGGAGTGCAGAATTATTAGGCAAGTTGTATTTTTGAGGATTAGTTTTATTATTGAAAAACAACTATGTTCTTGATGAACCCAAAAGACTCATAAATATCAAAGCTGAGTATTTTTGGAAGTTGGAGTAGGGCTTTCTTAGTTTTAGCTATCTTAGGAGGATATCTGTGTGTGCAGGTGACTATAACTGTGCATAATTATTAGGCAACTTAACAAAAAACAAACATATACCCATTTCACTCATTTATTTTCACCAGGGAAACCAATATAACAACTCAACATTCACTAATATACATTGCTGGCATTCAAAAACAACAACAACAAAAAACAAATCAGTGACTAATATAGCCGCCTTTCTTTACAAGGACACTCAAAAGCCTGCCATCCATGGATTCGGTCAGTGTTTTGATCTGTTTGCGATCAACATTGCGTGCAGCAGCAACCACAGCCTCCCAGACACTGTTCAGAGATGTGTACTGTTTCCCCTCCTTGTAGATCTCACATTTGATGAGGGACCACAGGTTTTCTATGGGGTTCAGATCAGGTGAACAAGGAGGCCACGTCATTAATCTTTCTTCCTTTAGACCCTTTCTGGCCAGCCATGCTGTGGAGTACTTGGATGCGTGTGATGGAGCATTGTCCTGCATGAAAATCATGTTTTTCTTGAAGGATGCTGACTTCTTCCTGTACCACTGCTTGAAGAAGGTGTCTTCCAAAAACTGACAATAGGACTGGGAGTTGAGCTTGACACCATCCTCAACCCGAAAAGGTCCCACAAGCTCATCTTTGATGATACCAGCCCATACCAGTACCCCACCTCCACCTTGCTGGCGTCTGAGTCGGACTGGAGCTCTCTGCCCTTTGCTGATCCAGCCACGAGCCCATCCATCTGGCCCATCAAGACTCACTCTCATTTCATCTGTCCATAAGACCTTAGAAAAATCAGTCTTGTGATACTTCTTGGCCCAGTCTTGACGTTTCATCTTGTGTGTCTTGTTCAGTGGTGGTCGTTTTTCAGCCTTTGTTACCTTGGCCGTGTCCCTGAGTATTGCACACCTTGTGCTTTTTGACACTTCAGTGATGTTGCAGCTCTGAAATATGGCAAAACTGGTGGCGAGTGGCATCTTGGCAGCTTCACGCTTGACTTTCCTCAGTTCACGGGCAGTTAGTTTGCGCCTTTTTTTTTCAACGCGCTTCTTGCGACCCTGTTGACTATTTTGAATGAAGCGCTTGATTGTTCGATGGTCACGCTTCAAAAGCTGGGCAATTTTAAGAGTGCTCCATCCCTTTGCAATATATGTCACTATTTTTGACTTTTCTGAGTCCGTCAAATCCCTCTTCTGACCCATTTTGCCAAAGGAAAGGAAGTTGCCTAATAATTTTGCACACCTGATATAGGGTGTTGATGTCATTAGACCACACCCCTTTTCATTACAGAGATGCACATCACCTGGTATGCTTAATTGGTAGGAGGCTTTCAAGCCTATGCAGCTTGGAGTAGGCCAACATGCATAGAGAGGGTAATGTGGTCAACATACTCATTTGCCTAATAATTCTGCACTCCCTGTATATTTTTTATTTTAGAGAAAAGACAAGATAGGAGCAGCTGAGAGGAGCAATAGATGTCAATCTGCCAGTGCACATAACCAAGTCCAAAATAAGTTTTTCTTTCTCTTTTTTCATATAACAGAGCAGATTCTGGTATCATAATTTCCAGGGCTTTATAGGAACATCCTGTCTTCTGAAGTATACACTGCTGTAGAAGTGTACAAATAGTTTGAAAGAACTGCTTGGTTTCTGTAGCATTCTGTAACAGTGACTTTATGATTTTGACATTTTTCGCTCTGCACTCCTAGAGAGTGTCCTTTTTTCCAGGAACTTATTGTGTATATACAGGGGGAAAAGTAGTTACAGAGAGAGGGACTTTTTACTCTTTTAATGAACGCTGGTTCAGAATGCTGTGAGCCAGAACAGTATATGCATAGGATTTATCTACTCGTGCCAGAGGAGACAGACATGCACAGTTATTGAGCAATTAACATAGGGCTGTGAAATCCTCTTAACGATATTGGAGACTGGCATTTTGCCCATTGATTATTGAAATCTCTATTTTCAGGGGGATTGCTTGAATGGACGATTGCATTAAGCAGCAAAAAAGGCATACAAGAAATTAAATGTGATGCCACTAATGGAAATATGGCTATTTAACCAAGACTAATGGAAGAACACTTAATATAGTCAACATAAGCACATAACCAAACCTACACTTTAATTCACTTCTATACTTTTCACACCTTTTTCTCCCTACCTGCTATATTTTATTTCCCATTCCCATTTCATTTTTGCATCTTAGAAATTCATACTATTACCCAATACACACCCACTCAAGTATCCACAATTACACAAGTGCCAAGAAAACATGGCAGAAAACATGAGCTCCAAGATGGACAGTAGCTCCGTGTCCAACATATCCCTGCTGGGCCAGGGAGACTCTGTGTCCAAATCAGTGGAATATAAGACTGTGTCCGTGTTTCTGGTGGTTCTGGTATGTGGTGTGGGAATTGTTGGAAATATCATGGTGGTCCTGGTGGTCCTCACCACCCGACACATGCGAACACCCACCAACTGCTACCTGGTGAGCCTTGCTGTGGCTGACCTGACGGTGCTGGTGGCGGCTGGGCTGCCCAACATCTCCGAAAGCCTGATGGCCACCTGGGTGTATGGGCAAGCTGGCTGTCTGGGCATTACCTACCTCCAGTACCTGGGCATCAACGTGTCTTCCTGCTCCATCACGGCCTTCACAGTGGAGAGGTAGGGAGACAGTTAGTGCCAGTTGAAAGCACTGTAACCACTAAAATTTAATACTTGCACTGAACTAAAATAAAACACAAATGCCATCAAAGGTCCAGAGCTCTTTTGTTTTGCAAATGTTACAGTTATCAGATCTGCTGTGGTATTTATTCAGTTTGGACAGGTCTTGAGTTATTAGCTTTATTCAGTATAAGGTCAGAGCTGGACAGATAATGAGGTTTTAATACATTCTCTTTATTCAGTTTAACATGAGAGAATTTATCCAGGTAAACAAATGTGCTGTTAGACAACTGCTGTAATTTAATTGTTATTCTCCACTTGTTCTCTCTTCCTGCCTCAGATACATAGCCATCTGTCACCCAATGAGGGCTCATACGGTTTGTACAGTCTCCAGGGCCAAGCGCATCATTGCAGGGGTGTGGGCCTTCACCTGCGTCTACTGCATGCTTTGGCTGTTCCTGGTGGACATCCAAGTGAACAGTGATGGACGTGCCCAGTGTGGCTATCGCGTCTCCCGTGATCTCTACCTGCCCATCTACCTCATCGATTTCACCATTTTTTACGTCATCCCACTGCTGCTAGCTATCATCCTGTATGGCCTCATCGCACGAATCCTCTACCTGAATCCACTGTCCCACCCACCAGATTCAGGGACCCTCACAGCCCCTGCCCTCAGGAGAAGCTGCAAAGAACCTGCAGATGCAAGTAAAGGAGGTCACCAAGGACGACCAAAAAGTGCACTCTCATCTCGGAAGCAGGTGTGTGTGTGTGTGTGTGTCTTTTATATCTAGACATGAATCCAGTTAATCTGTTACACATGAGCTTAATCTGTTTGTGTGTGTTTTTTAAATTGAACCACTGATGTATTGTTTTATAGTAAAAATTAGAACATCTTTCTCCCAGTTTTACATGGGGCTGACGTGGTTGAGCCAATAGGGTTATGAGCCTTGCCCAAGAGCAGCAGCTTGGTGGTGCTGGGGCTTGAACCCTCCAATCAGTAATTCAGGGGCTTAACCCACTGAGCCACATAGTAATACTTAGAACGCAATTTTGAAATCACAAAAGCAAATCTGAAAATGCAACAGTGAATACGAAAATAGTGAACCTTTATGAACCTTGCATGCCTGTGATTGATTCTTTTTATATATATATATATATATATATATATATATATATATATATATATATATATATATATATATAAGAAAATGCAACATAAATTCTCGTTTAGTTCAAAATTGTGTGATGTTTGTTTAGACAGTTTACAATTTGCAACATTTATTCTTATGGTATCTGAGTATTAATATACTCATATAGGAAAATAGAACTATAATAGGGGTCTTTGGTTTGTCCTCTGGTGCCCCTTTTCCACCAAAGCAGTTCCAGGGCTGGTTCGGGGCCAGTGCTTAGTTTGGAATCGGGTTTTCTGTTTCCACTGACAAAGAACTGGCTCTGGGGCCAGAAAAAACGGTTCCAGGCTAGCACCAACTCTCTGCTGGGCCAGAGGAAAGAACCGCTTACGTCAGCGGGGGGGAGGGGGGGCGGCGGAGTTGTTAAGACCAACAACAATAACAAGACCGCGAAAGATCTCCATTTTTAAGCGATGAGAAGCAGCAGTTGTACAAACGCGAAGTCTCATCTCATCTCATCTCATTATCTCTAGCCGCTTTATCCTTCTACAGGGTCGCAGGCAAGCTGGAGCCTATCCCAGCTGACTACGGGCGAAAGGCGGGGTACACCCTGGACAAGTCGCCAGGTCATCACAGGGCCGACACATAGACACAGACAACCATTCACGTTCACACCTACGGTCAATTTAGAGTCACCAGTTAACCTAACCTGCATGTCTTTGGACTGTGGGGGAAACCGGAGTACCCGGAGGAAACCCACGCGGACACGGGGAGAACATGCAAACTCCACACAGAAAGGCCCTCGCCGGCCCCGGGGCTCAAACCCAGGACCTTCTTGCTGTGAGGCGACAGTGCTAACCACTACACCACCGTGCCGCCCCAAACGCGAAGTCATCCATTATTATTATTATTGTTGTTGTTGTTGCTGCTTCTTCCGTGTTGTTTTTGCTTCGATATTCGTGCCAAGGTTTAAGCAAACGTAGCGACGTAACTGACGTATACAGCGACGTAATGACGTATACAGCGACGTAATGACGTGGCACCGCGAGCGATGGAAAAGCAAACTGGTTCTCAGCTGGCTCGCAAGTTGAACAAGTTGTGAACTAGCACCAGCACTGGCCCCGAACCAGCCCTGGAACTGATTTGGTGGAAAAGGGGTATGGGAGAACCCTTAAACATTCTTCTCTATGTAAAAGCTTACATAGTGCTTCCAGGCCATGCCTTACCTTTAATTTTTTTAAATTTCATAATTATTTTCAGTGTTTGTGCTTTATTAAGTTACTGTTACACTTTTATATTTGCAATACATGTTCATATTATAGTATAAAAGTGGCATAAAAAAGAGAAAATTTAAACATGAATCACAATTATGTTTTATGACAATCATCAGCCAAAATTTCATACTGTGGTATCTCTCGCTGTACTAAATTCATTAAGAGAGCTCTTTGTCTTGTAGTTGCCTGTACCCTGAGGGATCCTAAAGGGCAAACACAGGACAACACTTGTCACTACCTGTAGCATCCTGTCACACTCCCAGCTTTTCCTATGACAGAACATGGCGTTAGTTGAAATATCACCAGGTGCAGGGGATGAAGGGGAATGCCTGTTGGTATATTCCTTGGCTACAAATATTTTGTGTGGCTTTAGAGACTGACTACTTGAGCTCTCCCTGTTTATTTCTGAACATTCTCTGTAATTTAATGACTCTACAAATGTACAATACATTCCTTTAGAAAATGTTTTCAAAGGCACTCACCAAGATTGGACACAGATGATTGAACATATGTAATAACAGCATGTCGCCTGCTATGACGCAGTACCTGCATTCCAAGACCCAATCAGCAGTGATGACTAGTTCTTAACTGACCTTCGAGCAGCACTTTCGATTTGACCATAAATTTAATCGCTCATTATGTTTAGAGGAGAAGCATGACAGAAAAGGAGGATGAGCACAACTGCAAAGCAAAAGAGAAAGGTGGTACAATCCAAACCAAAATATTTAGCTCAATTAGAGTTAAATAGTCTAGGTCAGAGTAGTATGGAAGTATAACATAACAGATTAGAAACTCGTGTAGTACACATTCTTCACTGCTGTTGGAAAATTAATGATGAAGTAGCCTACGTTTCTGCAATGTGGACCTCACAAATTATTTTATCTTGGTTTCTGCCCTGGCAATCAGCCTGGGTTCCAGCTGTACTCTGTTAGAAGTATCTGAAAAAAGCATCATCCTCCCTCAGTTCCATTTAAACATGAAAAGTGCAACTACAACTAAGATAAACCCTTTTCAATTAGATCTAATGTTTAACCACAAGCAGAAATTATTAAAAACCACGGCAGTGAGTTGTGTTAATGAACTTTTCAATGCAAAGTGAGGAACTTATCAAAACAAATGTTTGCTTATGTTCATGCATATATTTATGCACAGCTTTGACCATGCATATGCAAAGCAACTAGCAGTGAAGTACAATGCCATGAGTGTAATGTGTTCAATCGGGAGCATTTTCGTAGTGGCTTGTTAAATCGTCATAGATAAATTGTTGAGTTACCTTTGAAAGTAATTGGTGTTAAATACAAACCAGCTTGTGCTTAAACTCAAATCCTATAAAAGGCTAACAGAGTGTTAATAAATGCAACATGATGTACAGATATGTCCCTTTGCTGCTGATGCAACCATCAGTTGGGACCTGCTGGAGAAGGACACGAGACACAATTTAATCTATGTGCAGTGCCAAGACCATATGATTTTTGGCTGCAGGCATATTTCAGAGAGACATTAGGGAGAAAATGGATATTTCCCAGCTATTATTGTGTGGGATTGTACCTGCGGTTTTGGATGCCATAATTTCTCTCCTCTTGACATTTATTCAATTTCATTTTTCACATCAATACACAACAGGGCTCCCATGCAAGGCAAGTTCAGGATAGATCTAAGCTGTCCTCTTTCACTCCAAGAGGACTGGCTACTGTCAGTTTTGCTCTTGCCTTTTCAACTTAAGTTTTTCATGCTGTGAAAGGAGAAATAGAGATTTTGAGAAACTACTGAGAAAAAGAATAGAATACTCACTTGTAATGGAAGTATCAGAGCTGGTTTAAAATTTTTGCCATACATGATTATACTGTATATCTTAAATTTAAAACGACAGCCATTGCAACCTAACAGGAGGAGATAGACATGAGAGAATACCTTCTTTTGTAGTTCTGTCCAATTTTCAGTTAAAAGCAATACTGGAATATTGAATGCTGTTTGTAATATCCATGAAGCATAGCCACAAATTAAAGTCCCCTTTCTGAAAGGTGGAATCATTCAGATGATTCAGAGATGAATTTGCAAATACCTTGGACATTTAAGGTGTTATACAAAATGCGTGATCCACTTAAGGGTACTGACTGCAAAGTCACCTGAAATTTAAAAAAATTTTTTTATTGTGCATGGCATTTTCCTATGTCTCACAAGAACAATATCATGTGGACGAGATGTGATCATGTTGATGTGCTGAGGGTCACGTTTCTCCGTTTTGGGACCGCTTTCCTACCTCTTAAGGTAAACAGTATGGCCCTATGGAAATTGCTGGGTTTCACGTGACGTCATGTCTGCCTCATTAGTTATGCAAAACTTTAGCTGGTGGTCTACCAAAACTTAGGTGACAAAGCGTTTGTACAGAGAAGGTACATTGCTCGCATGAAAAATGCCTTACGCTTGTGTTGTTTTAGGTTGTTCAAATTATGAAACTGATAAAAGTTTCTTCAGGGTTCTCTGTGAACTAATAAAAAAGAGTGAACGAACACAGGATTTCACAAAAAGACATTGAGAAAGGTGGCTTTTGAACCTCTCGCTGAAATCGAAGGGAGCCGAGTCAAAGCATGCTCGAGTTTGCAGTGATCACTTTGTGAAAGGTTTGTATCTCCCTCTCAGCTATGTCATTAGTGTTTTTCCAAGTACTTTTCTTGCTATGCATCGTTATTTTATGGTACTTTTTTTTAGACACAAAGCGCTAAAGTCCCCAGCTGTTTCTTTGTTTACTCCTCACTCCTCACACAGTCCGTATGCATGAAGGTCGCGACAAAATTCTTACCCAGCCATACAGTTACAATGCGCCGTGATCACTTCTCTGTCCTGTTTAACTAAGATGCAGGTTTTTAAAGGGGTTTCTGATGATCTTTCTGAATGATTTACCTGAGAGATAAGAGTGAACACAAGTCAGAATCAAGTGAACTGTTGTTTGTTTACATTTCAACTTGCAGCGCTTCGTTGTAAAGATGCGAATGAAAAGCTTAAAAAAAAAACCCATACTTACACGGGCAAAAACAATACAGGATTCATTCGGCAGTGACTTGATACTGAGGTCCTTTACCCAGCCACATACAAAAAAGTTGCAAGCCTCCATACTCTTCAACACTTTCATCTGTTTTACAGTGTAGAAGGACGTCTGCAACACCAGATAGTCGGAGATGTCAGGGAACTCGACTGAAGGGTAGTTTTCGAGATTGTATGACAAATCCTTCTTTCCCAGACTGTAGAGGTCTATTCCATTGCACATAGTAATCTTTTGAATATATCTAAAGCGAGCAGTGGCTTCTAGATTATAAGCATACCCTGATAAGTTATCGCTAGTTGTTTGCACTACAGCAGCCGTTTAGACCACCAGCTATTTAATTTCCAGTAAAACTGCAAAAAAGTCACGTGACTGAAACCCAGCAATAGCCAAATGTGAGGAGCTTTAACTAATTAGCATAACTATGGAACTGGGTCACACCAAGATGGTGACACACTGAAAACATCGTGACTCTGTATCAACCTCGGAGAGTTTTAAGTTGCAGGTATGTAATTTTTGGTTGACATTCGCAAATAGATCTGTGAAACTAAAGAAGAATATATCTTTTCTCAGTTACTGCTTTTGTGTTTGTCGTTTCTTTCTTTGTAAGATCAAAACATTAGGTGTATAACTCCATACTCACTACCATGGATTCGAGCCCATGCATTCTAAGGCTAAGATAACTAAGCGCTAGCTAGAATGATTTAGTTATCTGTCCAGAAAAATGACATGTCCTCTAACCTTGCTCTATCTTGCATTTGCACTCACGAGGCAGACTTTCCTTTTCTTTTCCGCTGGCTTTTACCTGGCGGAAGAGCGGAGTTCACCATGTTTGCCCATGCCGACTTGTTTTGGTTAAAAGTAGGTCAAATGCCCCACAGTGGTCACGTGATATTGTTGTTCACTTTCTTCGTCAATCTCTGAAATTGTAAAATGCGGGACACATTTTATCTCGGCAAAACATTCACACATAGGATACATGCTGTGTGCAGCAGTGAAATATCTTGAAACTCCAACAGCAATAGAAATAGAACATTTTTGCCCAGAATTCAACTTTGCAAGTCAGAACCTTTAAACATTTACAGTGGTGCTTGAAAGTTTGTGAACCCTTTAGAATTTTCTATATTTCTGCTTAAATATGACCTAAAACATCATCAGATTTTCACACAAGTCCTGAAAGTAGATAAAGAGAACTCGGTTAAACAAATGAGACAAAAATATTATACTTGGTCATTTATTTATTGAGGAAAATGATCCAATATTACCTATCTGTGAGTGGCAAAAGTATGTGAACCTTTGCTTTCAGTATCTGGTGTGACCCCGTTGTGCAGCAATAACTGCAACTAAACATTTCCGGTAATTGTTGATCAGTCCTGCACACTGGCTTGGAGGAATTTTAGCCCATTCCTCCGTACAGAACAGCTTCAACTCTGGGCTGTTGGTGCTTCAACTCATGGTTCAACTCACATGAACTGCTCGCTTCAGGTCCTTCCACAACATTTCGATTGGATTAAGGCCAGGACTTTGACTTGGCCATTCCAAGTCATTAACTTTATTCTTCTTTAACCATTCTTTGGTAGAACGACTTGTGTGCTTAGGGTCGTTGTTCTGCTGCATGACCCAACTTCTCTTGAGATTCAGTTCATGGACAGATGTCCTGACACTTTCCTTTAGAATTCGCTGGTATAATTCAGAATTCATTGTTCCATCAATGATGGGAAGCCGTCCTGGCCCAAATGCAGCAAAACAGGCCCAAACCATGATACTACCACCAGCATGTTTCACAGATGGGATAAGGTTCTTATGCTGGAATGCAGTGTTTTCCTTTCTCCAAACATAACATTTCTCATTTAAACCAAAAAGTTCTATTTTGGTCTCATCCGTCCACAGAACAGTTTTCCAATAGCCTTCTGGGCTGTCCACATGATCTTTAGCAAACTGCAGATGAGCAGCAATGTTCTTTTTGGAGAGCAGTGGCTTTCTCCTTGCAACCCTGCCATGCACACCATTGTTGTTCAGTGTTTTACTAATGGTGGACTCATGAATGTTAACGTTAGCCAATGTGAGATAGGCCTTCAGTTGCTTAGAAGTTACCCTGGGGTCCTTTGTGACCTCGCTGATGATTACACGCCTTGCTCTTGGAGTGATCTTTGTTGGTCGACCACTCCTTGGGAGGGTAACAATGGTCTTGAATTTCCTCCATTTGTACACATTCTGTCTGACTGTGGATTGGTGGAGTCCAAACTCTTTAGAGATGGTTTTGTAACCTTTTCCAGCCTGATGAGCATCAACAACGCTTTTTCTGAGGTTCTCAGAAATCTTCTTTGTTTGTGCCATGATACACTTCCACAAACGTGTTGTGAAGATCAGACTTTGATAGATCCCTGTTCTTTAAATAAAACAGGGTGCCCACTCACACCTGATTGTCATCCCATTGATTGAAAACACCTGACTATAATTTCATCTTCAAATTAACTGCTAATCCTCGAGGTTCACATACTTTTGCCACTCATAGATATGTAATATTGGATCATTTTTCTCAATAAATAAATGACCAAGTATAATATTTTTGTCTCATTTGTTTAACTGGGTTCTCTTTATCTACTTTTAGGACTTGTGTGAAAATCTGATGATGTTTTAGGTTATATTTATGCAGAAATATAGAAAATTCTAAAGGGTTCACAAACTTTCAAACACCACTGTATTTCCTTGGCTTTGCAGCCAATTTCTCAAGCAAAAACAGCTCACATACAAAAACGTGCTGTAGGAAATAATGGGGAGACTTGGGACAAGTTTTCAGCTTTTGTAGATTGTATGAAATTCTTTGCAGGTAGCAGTCACATTCGTATTGCATTAGAGAGTATTTACTATACCCTCTTGCCACAACATTAGTTTCTCATCTTGTCACATATACTGGCCTTCAGCCTTTACTTTTTCTGTCATTATTTTTTGTGGGGAGACATAAGACATTGAGGGGAGATATGAGAGATTATGTTGGGAGATATGGAACAAAAATAAAATACCTAGGCCTACATGTTTAATTTTTATTTATTATCAAAACTTGTACCATATGAACTGTATGAACACACAGTGCTGGTACAGCGATAGAAAAATGTCAGTTTACCCAAAACCTGACAAGGCAAAACAGTTCCATTCTCAAAAAGGAATAAAATAAGTTTAATCCTCATGCAGGTACACTCACACATTTTAAACAACAATTTTTAAACAATTTTATTTTTGCAAACCACAAGAAAAAAAACCTGAAACATGAACTGTCCCAACTCTTCCCATTGGCCATTTTGAAAAGAAGAAAAAATCCTTAAATGTTTTTCCCCATAATTTAAGTTTAATAAATAATACTATATCTGGTAACTAGGCTACAGACTTTAATTCCTAAGAAATCCTGAATTCACCAGCGTACATTACACCATAGAATGGAGGTGAATTGCAAAGTAGAAAATACAAGTTTTGGTTAATAAAAATATTTAACTGCACAGACCTTACTGCAGTGTCCAGCTTCGTGGCTCCAAAGGAAGTAGGTTACTCTGGGGCAACATCTAACTTCTTATGTCACCTAAAACCTGATTGGTTGAAATTAATTTATGAGAATACAAACTGTCCCGGCGGCACGGTGGTGTAGTGGTTAGCGCTGTCGCCTCACAGCAAGAAGGTCCTGGGTTCGAGCCCCGGGGCCGGCGAGGGCCTTTCTGTGTGGAGTTTGCATGTTCTCCCCGTGTCCGCGTGGGTTTCCTCCGGGTGCTCCGGTTTCCCCCACAGTCCAAAGACATGCAGGTTAGGTTAACTGGTGACTCTAAATTGACCGTAGGTGTGAATGTGAGTGTGAATGGTTGTCTGTGTCTATGTGTCAGCCCTGTGATGACCTGGCGACTTGTCCAGGGTGTACCCCGCCTTTCGCCCGTAGTCAGCTGGGATAGGCTCCAGCTCGCCTGCGACCCTGTAGAAGGATAAAGCGGCTAGAGATGATGAGATGAGATGAGACAAACTGTCCCAAGTCTTCCTGCTCTCCCCTCCGTACTTGTTGGTTTTTCTAATCTCAACCCTTACCTTATATACAGTTATAAATGTTTATTTTTATTTACGTTATGATGTTTATTCATTTTAGATTTTAAATTTTTTAACTACTATTTTGTAATGCGCCTTTGATCATTTTTATGTAAAAGGCGCAGTATAAGTCAAATGAAATGAAATGAAATAACCAAAAGGAATATTTTGGTCCCTTTAATGTTACAAATGCAAGTTACAAAAGTTAAAAAATGTTTGTAAAAAGTCTTTTCTATTATGTGATTGTGATGAAAATACTGTATTGTATCATTATTAGGACACTTGTTCCTTTTGGTTCTCACAAAGGGCTAAAAACTTGCCACACACACACACACACACACACACAGAGGCTCTTCAGGACCGGAGGTGAATTCCAAATCAGCTGCCAGCCTATTACCAAAATGAAGAGTTACTAGAACTCCCAATGATCTTGTGTGAGTGGATGAGCCCATATGACACTTTTGTGCTTATTTAGGTGTGTGTGTATCCACACTCATTTGCTGGTGTGTGGCATAGATCAAAGATTAAAGAGGGCTCCACTTGAGAAGATGATTTGCATAATATGATTTGTGGTGCTCAGTGAAGTACACTTAATGCTGCTGATGATTCTGCTGTCACAGATCAGGAATAAGTCCCCCCCACCCACCCACTTCTTTATTCTCCCCACTTTTCTTCCACACCTCCAGCTACTTTCATTAAACAATTATCTCAACATTTCAGAAAATTCAGTGAGCTTCAGGATGTTCATAGAGCTCCAGTGGATGGGCATAATCACCAGATTTGAGGAAAGTTATCTGTGCTGTGAATCAGATAATACTATTCCTAAGGCAGCAGCTCCCCTTTATTTAACTTAATTGTAAGCAGCAGGCTGCTTTGTTTGTGCCATGTTAAGACCTTGATTCTGGCTGATGAGGAATCACAGTAACCAGAGGTATTTGTAAATGCCATTGCTAGTCACACTCATTATCTGGCACTGTGATAATTAATGGAGCTCCTCCCAATCTCATGCCGCTTCAATTAAAATGTGCTGAGAATTTGTCACGACTGTCGAAGGTCTCGCTCACCAGTTCTCAGTCTATTTGTAGTGTAGGATGACAAATAGTAATTAGCCTTGCAAGATCCATTTTATTGACATCAGTCAAGAGATCTGTAGTGTTTGTTTGACATTTTCTGTACTCCAGGGTATTTTTCTATTTAATTTAATCCTGTGACACTTAAAAAAAAAGAAAAAAAGGGAGGCTGTGTTCTGACAGTAAAGCAATTCAGTTGAAAGTGTGTGTTATTAAGAAAAACAAAGGAAATAAGAGGGCAGACGAAGGCTTCATTCTTTACTGAAAATGGTCAACTAAAATGAGAGAACAGTGACGTCTGATGGTGATTCTATTACAGCCCTCTCCCTGAGGTTACACACTGCCTATCTCCTAACTGTCACCATGGCCACAAAGCCACAAGCAGTATGACAATGTGCTATTGTCTCTCTCTCTCCCTCACTCACTTAACCTCTCTGTCTGTTTTACTTTCTTAGCCATAAACTTTCACCTTGCAATGTGGAATAATTATGTATACATGAATCTGCCAATGATGAATGATGAAATAATTCACCTCTCAGGCACAGGATTATAAAGAAATTACTTGTGGATAAAATTTCACTTTACTTTCAATTAGTGTTCATGAATGATTCCACGATTGTTGCCCCTTGCATCTTTTAAAAAATTAAACTTTTTATTATAGCATTTCAACATTATATCTAGGAAAACATGTATTTAACGATTCACAAACCTACCTCAAGCACCTGTCTTGCTTTTTGCTGTTAAATAGGTACCAGGGTTGAAAGTGACATGATTGAGCTTTAGCACAGAATTAGCAAATATGTAAAATACAGTTAAACGTAGACTGCCTTTCAGATTTTTCAAGTATAGGTCATAAAAAGAATTTTCCCTGAAACCCAATTATTTTTGTTTAGTGGACCAAACGCTACTGAATTCAAATCACAGATTTCCAATTTTATTAGTTTTTTTCTAATAGAACAATTAATGAATTTAGAGCCATGTGGCCCTAAATTCTCGGCTATTTTTCCTTGTTTCCCCATGACCCAATTCAAGATACTACGTCATGCATCATGTGGTGGGCTTTCCCCGTTCGCGCAAGGCATTGTGGGATACAAATTTGAAACAGGAAAAAAAAATGGAGGACGTGAGTGTGTGAATGAAACATGAAAGACCGACTACAGTAACAGAAAGCAAGAAGAAAAAACATTATGTTGTGAAGGAAAGGAAATGCAGGACCAAACTAATAAATATTGGTAGTCAGCGAGCACCTCAGTGTGATCAGCTGTTCATTTCGCGACAAAATGATGTAACTGTCAGTGCACGGTCAAGGTAAACCTGCGCATGTGCACACGGACTTCTCTGTCTGCTTGACTGCGTGAAGTGCGCAATTTCATGCACATTATTTGCTAGGGGATCCCCTCAAATTAGCTAAATTCCCAGCCACAGAATGGCCTGATATTTTCTGAGATATTACAGAAATAAACATATATCACAATGACCAAATTTCAGAGGGAACTAAATTTCACCGATTTAATGAAATCAAAAGGCCGTCTCGCTTTAACTATGAGGACATTAAGGACATTCTAATGATTTAATGAAAATTTATTTTGTTAATTAGTAATTTATTGTCAATCTACTGTATTATTTTGGTAGAAATGTTGAATGTTCAAAGTAACCTTGTTAGTCAATATCACAATATCACTGCGGAAAAAAAATCGGAGTTAATTTTCTTCTTCCCATGATGTTCAGTAATTCAAATAATGCAACATCCTATTGCGTATGTAATTTATGTGGAATTTTTCAATCATTTCATAAAGGTGATTGTCTTCAGGTAACAGGGTTGAGCAAATGTCATGGAGCATTAAAATGTAAAATTTTCATAAACTGTTAAAGGTGCAATATGTAAGAATCGGCCACCTGTCAAATTCATACGCCACATTCCAAACAAATTGAGGGCAGTATATCACTAGAAAATTGGGGTGTCCACCCCTATTGTAAGAAATGAGGAAATGCACAGTTCCTCCTGTCCCTCTCCCTCCAAACACATCACATCACCACCACCCTTATAGAATTATCACTCACTGAATATTTTCTAGTTGATACACTATTGGGTTCATACAATTTAACTTTATGGTCATCAGTTATATAAAAAAAGACCACTACTAACAGTAGGGCAAGAAGACACAAAATTTGACCAAACTGCTGAAACTCTGAGCACCAAGATAACACTGCTATCTTATAATCTTCACGTGTGGCATCAGCTTATAGTTTGTTATAGCTTGTTTAGCTCTGTTTTTAGCAAGAACAGCCACAACAAAACCATATATCGACACCATTTGGAATGTTTTTCAGTATGGTTTGTGATGTCATTAGTTGCACGAAAGAGCCGCTACACATAAAATTGCCTCAGTTTGGTAGCTAGCAAGAGGATGAGCTAATTGAGTTAGTCACATACAGCTATTCTAAAGCCAGTATCTCACTGGGCTGCGACAGCTTGTGACAAATTGCGAACGTCATTCACGAGAGAGTTTCAAAAGTGTCTTGAAACATTCGCGGGGCTTCTCAATTTCCTTGCATGAGTCGCAAAGTGTCGCTCCTTCGTCGCTGAAATTTTGAACATGTTTCAAAATAAAATTTCTCTCAAAATAGCCGCTGGTGTCGCAAACCCTTCTCAAGTCAGTTTCCATGAAGTGAGATACTGGCTGAAGTGCGAGAACTGAATTCGCATATTTTATCGTAATTGTTGTGTCTCCAACTAGTTGCAGGCTGTCGCAGCCCAGTGAGATACTGGATTAACTGGTCTGAACCATGTATCACAAAACAGCTAAATTAGCAAACATATTAACACTGTCAGTAATGTTATCCAATTAGCTAACTTTATAAGCTATCTCTAAATAGCCAACTTCAGCATTAACAGCTGTTCTACTTGAAACATTGCAAATTCAGTATCAAACTTCATTCCTTTACTTGCCAAATGCAGTCTCTAGTGGTGGAAAGCACTGCCAATGTTAACTTTCTTCAGACCCCTTTAGCAACTTTAATTCAAAAAGAGCCTTGCAACAAATCTTCCTACTTTTTCCACATACGTTAGTGACTGTCTTGAACTTGATACGGCTCTCCAGATCACATCACAGCCACTGTTATATGAGTTTAGAAAGCAGTTCCCTTGATTCCCCTGACTGAATTCTTCATGGTCTCATGCTGGACTGAGGGCCGACTGAACACTACAATGACTCAATATTGCCTCCTGAGGCAGAAAGTGGTATTATGAGACAAACGGTCCATTGTGTCTCAGGGCTAGCTGGTGAGCATGCTAATTAAAGTAGATATTGCTGCAACACGATACATAGATGTCTTTGACATAACATTTGACAACTGTTATTTCTTCACATTCTGTTGACAATTTGAGTTAATTTTTTAACCTTTTTAAACTAAATTTCTTACAAATTCTTACATATAGCATATTTAATGCTGTAGATATGTTTAAACTTATTTTTGTGAATAAGGCACATAGGTTGTTGTGAAAGATGCTTTACCTAACATGTCTGGCATTTGGTATTTGTAAAAATGCACAAGTAATATCAGTGAACTGACACCCCAATCATGACCTTTTCCTAAGCCCTTTAACAACTGCACATAACAGCTTGTCATTTTGGTATCATGTATCTTTTGACTTAGGGTTGCGTCATGACATTTTTCAGGCTGGCTTTTATTAGAACATAAGCCGGGTTAGACTGGGCTGCCAACTCTCACGCAATGAGCGTGAGACACACACATTTGATTGTCTTCACACGCTCACGTGCCATACCTCCGATTTCTCACGCTAGAAAAAAATCTAGTTTATCTGATCTAGGCTACCCATTGCGTCGCGCCAACCACTTGCGATTGATCAATTACGCCTTATGCACGGCTAAACAGGCAGAGAGGTGTTCCCTTCTGTACACGCTCCCCTATGGTAGGTGGCGCATCTAATGATGCTGCACTTCCTGGAAGTTGGATAATTGCCTACCATCAATTTAGAGAGAGAAGAAGGTATCCGAGTTGAAGACGGGTGTCTCAGACAGGTTTGTACATATGCACGCCAATGTGTGGTGTTACTGGCGTAATTATGAACTTATATAAAGTTTCTTAATCGTTTTAGCCTATAAGTGTTGTGAGAATATTTAATGCCATATTGAGAGCTGTGTACTAGGCATGATAAACCATTATAGGCCTACTGCTGTGCCACAGCCTCTATCTTCCCCAACAAGCAGCACGGGAGAGCACCTCCTTAGCACACGTTTATTAAGGCGCATTTTTAGTTTGTTTACTGTATGTTATCATACTTTATGACTTTATTTGAAGCCATACTGGAAATGTTGTAAAATAAAGCAAGTAAGAGATAATATTACAAATGCAAGAAGAGCCATTAGCCACCATACCTATTGTTTATTTACAGGGTATTTATTTTTAATTATTTATGATGTATGTAATTGCTCAGTTAAAGTAAATAAAGCATGGTCACCTGTAATATCAAAGAACTTGAACTTGTGAATAATTAAAAAAAAAAGACAGAGAGCAATATACTGAGGAGACAGGGTTTCAAAGAGGGCAAGACAGGTAGAGAATATTTGTCAGATAACAGGCCCTGATGAATGCTCTATTACTAATAAGAAACATAGATGAGAAATAAATTAATAAGAAATATATTAATATAGCTTATTTAAGTATGACCAAAATTTTTAAGCCCAACTTTGTGTGCACATTCCCACCTATGGCCAAGGTTCAGCTTTTTGTGTTTCAATACTCATTCTCTTCTCATTATCTCTAGCCGCTTTATCCTTCTACAGGGTCGCAGGCAAGCTGGAGCCTATCCCAGCTGACTACGGGCGAAAGGCGGGGTACACCCTGGACAAGTCGCCAGGTCATCACAGGGCTGACACATAGACAACCATTCACATCTACGGTCAATTTAGAGTCACCAGTTAACCTAACCTGCATGTCTTTGGACTGTGGGGGAAACCGGAGCACCCGGAGGAAACCCACGCGGACACGGGGAGAACATGCAAACTCCACACAGAAAGGCCCTCGCCGGCCCCGGGGCTCGAACCCAGGACCTTCTTGCTGTGAGGCGACAGCGCTAACCACTACACCACCGTGCCGCCCCTGTTTCAATACTGTTCAAACTTAATCATTTTAATGTTTCTTGTAGCACATGCACATTTTGCTTACTGTTTAAGCATTTTATTTGTTCATTTGCTGTTGATATTTTTCCCCATGCCAATCTTCTGCTGAACCCAGTGGTGGGGAAAGCCCTTAAATGCATAATGAATAGTCAGTGAGGGACAATCTTATTTTTTGCAACAGTTATTAAAAACTTAACATTTAGTTTCAATTCAGAAGGTGTTTAGGCTTAGCTGATGAAATATTTTCAAACATGAACTTGCCTTTAAATCTGAAACACAGGTCTATAGGGCTACAGGAACATTGGCAGTCATCTGTAGTTTTCTAGTGGGGGGGCTTTTAAGCCAAAACTTGGTGCTTTTGTTGGCCACAAGCTGAAGGCCTGGCAAGTCAGGGTGTGTAAGAATGTAGGTATGGCACAGCAGGCCACTCCAAAAATCCACCAGAATGCAGGAACATCTACAAAATCCAAAATCTCAACACCCCACCCCCCCACCCCCCCATTGTCCATCTCCAGCTGGACGACCCACAAACAAAACACCAGAATGCAGGGGGACAAGTGAATATCAAACTGAATACAAAATTCCCACTTACTGCATGGTGTGCGGAAAAATTTTGCCGTCGACCCCCCCCCCCCCCCCAAAAAAAAAAAAAAATCTCACTCCAAGGAATTTCGAAAAGTTGGTAGCCCTGGGTTAGATCATGTACTTTACCTAAGGGTCAGAGAACAGTGTTCAGTGAACAGTGCAATGATTATTACTGTTGCAACCTTCACTGTGTAACGATGTTATACAGCTGTTAATGTTATGACCAAGTGCTGAGTTCAGGAGATACTGCTTAGAACATCGTATGAAATGTATACCTCGATTCACCTTTTTCCAATTTAACTTGGACTTTAATCTAATGAGCTAAATTCACACTTTAATAGGAACACCTGAAGCTTTCTGAGAATTTCTTGATCTGTATCTGTATGGTATTTTGCACTGCAATGCTGCCATATAATTGGCTGATTAGATAATTGCGTGAATGAGCAGGTGTACAACTGTTCCTATTAAAGTGGTTTTACCATATTGCATTCTGATATGTTAATAGTTTTATGAATATTTTCACTAAGTAAAATGTTATCCAATATTTACTTATACAAGAGCAATAATGTCCAGTGTACTAACATAGAGCTGAGCTGTAAATCTGAATGGGCTCTAATATTGCTGTCATGTATAAACATCGCAGTATGTGAGCTGTGTTTGCTGCTGTTTGCAGTCTTTGTTAGCTATTGAGCTTTGTGTCTGCTCTCAGCTACATCTACTGAAAGGTATTCTGCCCATTTTTTCTGTCTGGTAGATTGGACAGAGAGTGGTCAGTGTGTTCATAAAATAGATCCAAAAGCATCAGCAAACAAACTGACACAATAAAAAGCTGAGTGACTTAGTTGCGCTCAGTGCTCCAGACACACTTGACAACAAGCGTAGCTTCAGTCTCTGGGATTTGCTCAGAGCAGTTAGATGTTTATTATCCTCCTTAGCAACCCACGTTTAAGCTTTTGTGCAAAGAAATTTCAAATAGCTTACAGTACATCTTTAAAATTGCCACTTTGAAAATATACTAAGGTCCTCACAGTGGGTATAATGACAAAGAAAAGGGCACTTTGCACTTATTCTTTGTATTCTTACACTTGGTGATGCAGTTATACTTCGCTAAAACACTTCAAGGTCTAAACATGGTCTACAATCAGCTGTACAGACCGTGGTCAATGACTCATAAAAGCTGTATTACAAATCACTCTTGCCACTACCTACTGTTTTCTGGGTCACCTATAGTCTCAGTCATCATCAACATACCCATACTGTGTCATCTTGACTCTTTTCAGGTCACCAAGATGCTTGCTGTTGTGGTGGTTCTTTTTGCCTTGCTGTGGATGCCATACAGAACCCTGGTGCTAATCAACTCCTTTGTCAGCACGCCATACCTGGACGCCTGGTTCTTACTGTTCTGCAGGACATGCATCTACGCCAACAGCGCTATCAATCCTGTAGTGTACAACCTAATGTCTCAGAAGTTCCGCTCTGCCTTCCGTGGCCTGTACCGGTGCCAACAGCCAACCAGTCACCAGCGTAGTCTGTCCTCACTACAGACTGGGTACACTATAGCTAGAGATGCTCGAAGCACTCACATCAGCAATGGCACCAAGGAAACTGTCAAGAGAATCAGCTCTGGCACTGCCACCCAGGAGCCAAGCATGGAAAGCCCCATGGGTGAAAAGAAAGCAGCTACAGTGAAGACTGGTATTGATAATAATGGTATAGATAAGATACAAGACAAGACAAATGAAACTGACACAGTCAAGGATCAAGGTGATATTACAAACCTTGCTACTGAAAGAAAAGGAATTAAAAAAGAAGATAATGGTTCTGGCTTGGAGAAAAAGATTGATAGCCAAAGCACTGATATTAGAAAAGATATAGAAAATTGTAATAATATTAACAATGGCATGATTACAATGACTCCAGACACTACCCATCCTAACGCAGAGAAAGCCGTGCCAGCCTCTGATGAGATGAAGCCTGCACTTGTCCATGTTGAGCAAAATTCTAAGGAATTGATCCACAGCACATTGTAATCCCCCTTAATGTTTCATTCTTAAAGATCTTCAAGAGAAATCATGTAGAGTTTGGAGTTGTAGAGTCTATTTCCCTGATTTGAAGATAAAAAATGCTTGTGGTTAAAAACAGAGCAAAAAAATCTCAAGATCAATGTCAATTTCAAACCAGATCTGAAAGAGCTGTATGTCTTTGCACCTACTGATGAGACATTCTTCAGTGGACTGCAAACACTTGGACACTTTCTCTACATCAGTCTTGTTGGATTGGGGGGGGGGGGGGGGGGGGGGGGGGTTTCGCCCGCAACACCATCCCCCTCTCTGCATTGCTTTTGCAAATTTTGAAGTTTTGATGTGTCCATCCACATTATCTTAAAACAACTTGCCCTCTCTTCTTGTAAGGAGAAGGAAAACGTAATGAATCCATCTGAGTGAGTACATAACCCACTTCTGAAAAAGATCAGAGAGGGTCGCACAGCAACTGCTAAGGTGCTTTTATCTGATAACATGGCACACAGTATCAGGTCAGGACTAACATACATCCTTGTTATCCATTCAGTCAACAGGAGGTATTTAAAGGCTAGCACTGTGCCAGAGAAAGAGCAGAGAGCATGGCCAGGGGAAGTCAGCATTTGTTCTGCATACAAGCTTGTGATTTAGGAAGAGTGATTATTTACAACTATTTCATCTGTCAACATGCCCAGAGGCATGATTGAGTCCTCTGGGTGGATTTTGAGGAATGGATGCAGATTAAACCAGAAGGAGGGAGAATCAGACATCGATTTACAGACTCAGCTACTTATCCATTTATTTATATTGGGTAAATAGGACACTTTAGAACAACTGATGCTTTCCGTTGAAATGAAGCGGTATTTCATTTGTGTGTCTGTTAACAAACTGAATCTTATACTGATGTTTGTTGATACTGAAAAGGTTTGAAAGCACTTTTGTGTGTACCCAGTGCCAAAATATTTATTTAAATGTTTCACATTTATGTAGAAAACGGCCATAAATATGATTTTCAGTCATAAACGATAATCTTATGATATAATATATCATCATGTTTAATATGCATTTTAAGTTGTTCTTTTATAAATAAAAATAATCTGTTCCCTGTTGCTTTATTGTGAAGCCTGTAGTTTATGTCTCTCTTGTTTCGTTTCCTTAAAAAGAGAGATTATGATAAGATCTTGAAATTGTTTGTGGCTGGTTTTGTGGCTTATTAAACTTATATTAGCTGTGCTACACTTAGAGCTCTGTCTGGAAGTCGAAATTTTCATTTATCTCATCAGGCATCTTCTTAGAAGAGCTGCCACCATTCTGCTCATTGTCACTTTAGTGCTGGAGCTATTATTTCTGTACTGTCACATTTCATTTGATAAGCAGTGAATGAAGCCAGAACCAGTGTAAAAAGGCTCATTTCAGAGTGCGTAAGTGTGTTATGCTGATGTTTTCGCTACACACTGCTGTTTTTCTGATTTTAATTGCATTGGTGTCTAAGATGGAAAAACAAATTGTTTTCTTTTAAAGCTGGAGAAAATGCATGGCTTTGCTGAGGAACCATATTAACTAAAGTGAATTTGTTGCCACTGCAGAAAACCCATGAGAGAAAATATAATGCCTTTGGTGTGCTGCTGGTAATAGTTGTGGTGGTTATTTATTTATTTGTTTGTTTGTTTGTTTGTTTTATTTTTCTTTATTTGCTTTTAAATCCACTTGATATTTGCTCAGTTTTTGTGTGTAAACCTTTTGGAACCAGAGCTTGATGTATGTGTAAGTGCTGTGAGCAGCTCAGCCTGTGTTATTTTTACATGCAGATTATTATTATTATTGTTGTTGTTGTTGTGTTCACACCTGATTCCTTTTGCTGTCCTTTGGTATATGAAGAATAAAGCTAAATAGGTTAATACATGCAAAATTTTAATGAGTTCATTTGTTTTTTTTAATTTAAAATATTCAATGTGAAATATAGAGATGGGTAATAATTGATCTGCACTAGAAACTAATAGTGATTTCTTGTTTTGAGGGTGTACTGGAGTATGTTGAGGAGTATTACAGGTGGTTTATTATATTCTGAATCAATACGTTCGTACAAAACACAAGACACAATCTAACATACCTGGAAAAAAAATCAGTAGTGGGTATAATAACAGGATGGGTTTTTTGCACTGAAAATAAGCTATTAGAATTCACTGACTGCAGGAAGTCAATGAATTTTAATAATTACTTAATTTACACTTGTACTTAATATATACTTTTAGTTTTATCAATTGTGCATGTCAGTATTCTGAGCTTGGTAATTATGGACTTAAGGTGAGTGCAATAATATACTCACAATATATTAGACTCTTATGAGACATCTATTTGAATGTTTATTTCTCATCCATATATTGTACAACCCCGATTCCAAAAGTTTGGTGTTGAGGAGCAGTGCTGTGGTGTCCCAAGTGGGAATGGGTATCGTCCAGACTGGCATTTGCCTGCACACAGAATAGCAATTCAAGAAAACCATCTGGATGAGTGTACTGACATGGTGGTTGATGCACAGTGAGGTACAGCCACAGGGGAAGCCAGGATAGTGTTCCCTGAGTCCAGCAATGCCATCCACTTGGAAGGTGATGGTGGGAGCTCATTGCTGAGGAGCAACGTGTAATGCATGCCCCACCAACCAGGGTTTGAAGGGCATGGAGGCAGGACGGTGTTCTGGCTCTGTGGGCATGGGCTCATCCTGAGGTGAAGGCTGTGGCAGGCAGTTCTCCAGGGCCCCCTGTGGAGTTCCAAGGGATGGGCTGTAGTGTTGGTGAGGCTTATGGTGAAAGTGGCTCCTCTTCTTCCCCCTCCCCATATTGGAAGTGACCAGTGCACACTCCAATGCAGAGACCATCTCTCTGGGGGTTTGAGCAGCCTTCATCCCCACAGCTTTTCCCTCCTCATCAGGGAGAGCCCACTGAAATTGGATGAATGTGATGCACTGACCAATCTCAAGGGGTCAGCTGGTCAGACTGGAGCCACTTCTGGGCAATGCATGGTAGGCTGTCCATCTGCACTCTGGATTATTGGTCTGGCCAGTAGCTCCATTGATGGAACTCAGAGGCAGCCTCAGTGGAGGTGAGCCTGCAGCAGGCCAGAATTTTTTCTTTGAGGATGCAATACTCCTCAGTGTCAATTAGGGTGAGTGCATGGTAGGCCTCCTGTGCTTTCCCAGTGAAAAGTGGGGTGATGATGCTTGCCCACACTCGATGGGGCCTACCTGCTCTTTTGGCAACTCTCTCGAACATCCCCAGGAACGCTTCAATGTCGTCATCAGCATTGAGCTGCATGAGGAGGCACTGAGCAACTTGGGCTTGGCCAGGGAGGGGATTGACAGTGGCATTGGTGTGTGTCTGAGGGCCAACAGGTCCTGGGTGGCTGCATACAGACTGTGGGCTAGGTCCTGGAACAGCTGTCCTTGCTGCACACTGACATCCAGGAGGTGCCTCACAACAGGGTCCATGACTTGGGTGGCTGGGTCTGTACCATCTGCCTGCATTCTCCACCACTGTAGTGCCCTTTAGTGGCAGGATCAGACACAGACACAGATGCAGACTTCTGAAGAGAAAAAGGTACTCTTTTTATAAAAAAAAGGATTGTGCTGGGGAAGAATGTGAAGGTGTTGGTGCTGGTAGTTTGCAGGCTGGTGAAGGACTGCAGGTCAGGGTGACACAGTGTCGGGGTCTTTGCTGGCAGCACTGCAGCATCCCAGGTGGGGGAGGGCATTGTCCAGACTGGTATCTGCTGGCAAGTCAAGAAATCCATCCGGGCAGGCGTACTCACATTGCAGCTGATGCAACACCTTTATATATGCTCCCACTGTCTCATGGAGTGTGAATGAGTGTGCTGCTTTAGTGTCTGCCAGCTGTGCTGAGTTAGACCACTTTGCCCCTTGGCTGTGTGGTTGGTGCTATCTTTTGCAGGTGGTGCTGAACTTCTGCTGCCACTGCCACTACTGCTGCAGTGCCATGGAACAGGGAATGGGATGCTACCTTTTTAGCACTACTGAGTCAGAGTAGTGAGGAATGCCTGCAGTGAGAGGTTAGAGGGCCATTGGCCTACTGTCATTACACTGATACATTCATAATAATGTGAAAGTGATTTCATAAGTCAGTGACCATTAATACCCATTAGCCACCTTCATCGCTTCAACACCGCCTCCTATACGCACATATGTTTGTCTTACGTTACTGACGTAATTAATAATGCTGCTACTTGATGTTTTGCTGTACCTAAATCTTTGTAACCTCAAACCTGAGTAACCAAAATGAAACTTTTTGGCTCTTTTAGTTTTTCTTTTTTTGTTTGTGGGGTGTATGTTTTATATAAGTTGCAACACCAGCCAAATATCCCACAAGGTCAAAATCCCACCTCTATCCCCCCCACCCATGGATACCACACTGGCCTAACCTCAATTGTTTCTTCCACCTTCCCCGGTACTCTCAGCGTTTCTAAATTCAAGTCAGTCCAGATCATTCAATTATTATTGTCTTTTTCTTGTTGTGCTCTACATGTATTATTGCTAAGGTTTTGTTTGCTTTTCCTATAATCTCTGTGTCCATTAATGCCATGTCTGCACTGAAAATAACACCATCTTTTCAGAGGAATTAAGTAACTCATTCACAAAGTTTCAGCCTTGATAAATCTAAACTGGTGGTTTATTACAAGAATATCCACCGAATATTTCAACTCTGAGAAGCAAACATCCCTAAATCCCTATGCAATAAGATGAAACTGCAAACCAGCAGTGACTTTCCCTTTGATTTTGTTGTCAGCATTGTTATTTGTTGTTATATGTAGCTGAATGTAAAAATAGCAATATAATACAGCTGAATACAACTGGCATGAATGTAGGTGTTGATGTGTGGCCTGGCAGCTGGTTGCTAAGGCTACATTCTGTTTCATTTCACTTTCACATGATTAGACTGGAGGGTTATAGGCACGGTAGATAAGGCATCCCTGAATGGATTTCCAATCAGGTGCAGTGGGACTAATCCCACCACTGATAAGCCATCACAAAACTGAGATGTTGTTCAATGAGATGAGGCTCATGGGCACACCAGCTGTCTGCCAGAACACGCTTCTGACCCTCTGAGTACTCCATATTAAAAACTTAATAACATATATCCGTTATGCTGGCTTTGATCATAATCATTTTTGTCCCTTTGTTCTCTTCTTTGTTGGTTCCCTGCCTGAATTGCATAATTATGAGTCACTGCTGAAAGTCATATTCAGAACTTGAAAACAACATTTTAAAAAATGTTCTCTTTGCTGGGGTTAGAAAGCTGTATGGCCAAATGAAGAAGATGGGCAGATAAAACCAGAAGAGTTCCCATTTCAGTACAGCCTCTTCTCTTCACTCTGATGACATTAATTCACCTGATTTTGCTGATGTCAGATGTTTTGGAGTCCAGCCTTTTATCATTGGCACTTAGAGGCCAAAATGTAAGGCAAGAAGAGAGCATCTCAGATTAAGAGGAGGTTGTGATCCAGGAGAGCGGTTGAATGTATTATTTTCTGTTTTTAAAACTACAGAGAGAGAGGAGTGTCATAAAAAGGCTAGCACTTACACATACGATAAAAGAGGACTAAGTTGTAACACTTCCTGATGTGGGTGGAGCACAGAAGCACGGCAGGCGAGAGTTGATGTTTATCCAAAACTTTATTGAGCTTTTCAGCTTCCTTTTTATTTATCATTCGTTTGTTCGTTCGTTCATTCATTCATTTACTCACTCACTCACACACACATGCATTGTGGTTGGGGAGAGAGCTCCCTTCCTCTGCTCTCTCTCTCCTTTTATGCTCCGTCCCTGTAACAAACAGTGACACACACACACACACACACACTAATTGACAGCACGTGGAATGACTTAGCCACTTATCTTCCCCGACCCCGCCCTCCATTCACAGACTGCTGCTTGGCCACGCCCCCGCTGCCACATACCCCCACTGCCCGACTCAGGCCGGCAAGCCGTCCGGCCTGAAGCCGACTCCCCCCCCCGATGGGACAGGAAGTCCGCCACCACCATCTGTGCCCCCGGCCTGTGGATCACCTCGAACTTAAATGGCTGGAAGGCAAGATACCAATGGGTGATCCGTGCATTGGCATCCTTCATGCGGTGGAGCCACGGGAGGGGTGCATGGTCCGAACAGAGAGTGAAAGGGCGCCCCAGCAGGTAGTATCGGAGGGCGAGGACCGCCCACTTGATGGCGAGACATTCCTTCTCGATTGTGCTGTACCTGCTTTCACGCATCGAGAGTTTCTGGCTGATGTACAGCACAGGGCGTTCCTCACCCTCCACCTCCTGAGACAAAACGGCCCCCAGCCCTCTGTCCGATGCATCAGTCTGCAAAATAAACAGGAGAGAGAAGTCAGGGGAGTGTAAAATTGGCCCCCCACACAGTGCAGCTTTTACCTCCAAGATGGCCTGTTGGCACTGCTCCGTCCACTGGACCAGATCTGGAGCCCCCTTTTTAGTGAGATCGGTTAGCGGGCTGGTGACGTCTGAATAATTAGGTAGAAACCTACGATAATAGCCAGCCAGCCCCAAGAATCGTCTCGCCTCCTTTTTGGTCTTGGGCCTTGGGCAGGCCGCAATTGCTGCGGTCTTGTTAATTTTGGGACGCACCTGCCCATGGCCTAAGTGGAACCCCAGATACCGTACTTCCACCTGCCCAATCGCACACTTTTTTGGGTTAGCTGTGAGGCCCGCTCGCCTCAGCAACTTTAGGACAGCCCTCAGGTGTTCCAAGTGCCGCGGCCAATCATTACTGTAGATTACAATGTCATCTAGATAGGTGGCCGCGTAGGCAGCGTGAGGGTGGAGGACCCTGTCCATAAGCCGCTGGAACGTAGCGGGCACCCCAAACAGCTCAAAAGGGAGCGTGACAAATTAGTGTAATCTAAACGGTGTGGAAAAGGCCATTTTTTCTCGGGATAGAGGAGTCAAGGGGATCTGCCAATATCCCTTTGTTAGATCCAGTGTCAAATAAAAGCGAGCAGCACCTAACTGATCAAGCAACTCATCAATGTGAGGCATTGGGTATGCGTCAAATTTAGACACCGCGTTGACCTTTCTATAGTCCACACAGAACCGGACCGACCCGTCGGTCTTGGGAACCAGGACCACTGGGCTGCTTCAGTCACTGTGGGACTCCTCGACTATGCCCATTTCGAGCATGGCCTTGAGTTCATCCCGAACCATCTTTTTCTTGTGTTCGGGCAAGTGGTAAGGGCGGCTACGCACTACCACCCCCGGGGTCGTTTCAATGTGGTGTTCTATGAGGTGGGTACGACCAGGAAGGGGTGAGAACACGTCGGAAAATTCCTTCTGCAACTTTGGTACCTCCGTGAGTTGGGCCGGTGAGAGGTGGTCTCCACAAGGAACCAGAGTGGTCCGAGATGTTATCTTTTTTACCTCCGGCCCCAGCTCCGCCTTCTCTGGGACTACCGACGCCAACGCCATGGGGACCCCCTCATTCCAGCATTTTAAAAGGTTGAGGTGGTAGATTTGCCGTGCCTGACCCCTATCCATTCGCTTCACCTCATAGTCGACGTCCCCAACTCGCCGTGTGACCTCAAAGGGCCCTTGCCACTTGGCGACTAATTTAGAACTCGACGTGGGCAATAATACGAGCACTTTATCTCCCGGCGTGAACTCTCTAAGGTGCGTGCCCCTGTCATACAGCCGGCTTTGACGTTCTTGTGCCTGCCGTAAATTCTCCTGGGTTAGGTGCGTGAGGGTGTGGAGTTTTGCCCGCAGGTCAAGAACGTACTGGATTTCATTTTTACTCGGTGAAGGTCCCTCCTCCCAATTTTCCCGTAGCACGTCCAGAATGCCACGCGGCTTACGCCCATATAATAATTCGAAGGGAGAAAACCCCGTGGAGGCTTGTGGGACCTCTCGTACTGCGAACAACAAGGGCTCGAGCCACATATCCCAATTACGCGCATCTTCACTTACGAATTTACAGATTATGTTTTTGAGTGTCTGGTTAAATCACTCTACTAAGTTATCCATTTGTGGGTGATAAACACTGGTGCGGATAGACTTGATCCCCAGTAACCCATACAGCTCGTGCAGTGTGCGTGACATAAACGAAGTGCCTTGGTCTGTCAGGATTTCTTTCGGAATCCCGACCCGGGAGATAAAGCGCAAGAGTGCTTCTGCAATACTGCGTGCTGAGATATTGCGGAGAGGCACTGCTTCCGGATATCACATTGCATAGTCCACTAGAACTAAAATAAGGTGATATCCCCGTGCTGACCGATCTAATGGCCCGACGAGATCCATCCCAATTCGCTCAAACAAGGTCTTGATTAGAGGAAGAGGGTGCAAAGGCGCTTTTGGAGTGGCTGCGGGATTTACTAATTGGCATTCACGGCATGCCGCACACCACCGATGGACATCCCCGCGAATCCCTGGCCAATAGAATCGGGCCATTATTCGGGCTAGTGTTTTATCTTGCCCCAAGTGTCCAGACATGGGATTAAAGTGAGCCGCATGGAACACGAGTTCCCTATGGCTCTTTGGGATTAACAACTGGGTTATTTGTTCCTTGGTTTGAGTGTCCTGCATCACTCGGTACAATTTATCTTTAGTAATGGCAAAATAGGGGAAGGTTGGTGCTGCGCTTGGCTGAAGAGTTTGACCATCAATTGCTCTCACTTGGTCAAATGCATGCCGCAGAGTCTCGTCTCACGACTGCTCTAACGGGAAATCCCCGAGGGAATCCCCGAGAGAGGGAGGAGGAGTGGGCTGCTCCTCACTCTGTCGCGGTGTTGATGTAGACGGCTCTGCGACAGCTTCTCCAGTCAATGCCACACCAGGACCTTCCCGCGACCTACTAGTGCAGGACCCACTGTGTGTTAAATATTCCATTAGGTTTTTAAATCCCGGCCAATCAGTACCCAAAATCAATGAGTGGGTGAGACGGGGACTAACCGCCGCCTTTATTCTATGCATTTGGCCCCGGAATAGAATTTGGACATACACATCCCCGTGCACACACAATACTTTCACTGCTTGTGCTTCCCCCAATGCCTCACCTTGCACCAGGCATTGGTGAACTGAGGTCTGATTGCAACCAGAATCCACCAAAGCGTGATATGTAGCCCTTTGTATACTCACCGGTATGCGATATGTTCCGGCCCGATCGGGGGCGGTTTCTGGCGCATCGGGGATCCGGATTACAGCACCCACCTCCCTTGCGGAGCTCTGGCCTCGGAGATGCTCCGATTCCCCGCCGCGCCAGCACACCGGCCCAGGCTTTCCCTCTGCACTGGTGTTATGGGTGTCACTCACCTGAGGGGGAGACAATACAGACACAGGAGAGGGAGGGGGAGGACACCACGGATGTGACGGGCCGGCTGGGGAGGGGCCAGCTGCCGCCTCCGTGGCAGGGGAACGGGGTGGGGAGGGGGAAGAGAGACAGGGGAGAAAAGAGAGAGAGAGAGAGAGAGAGAGAAGAGAAGCGAGGGGAGATGCCTCGTCTGCCTGCCATCGGAACTGCCTCTAGATGGTCCTCCGCCAGCTCGATGGCTCGCTCCAGCGACGCCGGGTGATGACACTGGACCCATTCTGCCGTTCCTTCCGGAAGTCGAAAGACAAACGGCTCCAGTGCCACCAGATTGATGATCTCGTCGGCGTCGCGGTTTTCCGCCCTCAGCCACCGCCGGCAGGCGTCCCGGAGTTGCTGGCCGAATGCAAACGGCCGGCTGACTTCCTCCAATGCCAGCGTCCGGAAGCACTGGCGATGTTGGTCCGGGGAGCGGCCGAGCCGCTGCAGGATGGCTTTTGTCAGGTCAGTGTAGACCAGCCGGCTATCAGCAGGGAGCTGCTGCGCTGCGAGCTGCGCCTCGCCAGTCAGGAGGGGGAGAAGGCGCGCTGCGCGCTGCTCCTGCGGCCACCCCTATGCCTTGGCTGCTTGCTCGAAAAGAGCGAGGAACGCTTCCGGATCATCCTGTGGTCCCATCTTTGTGAGGGTGGTGGCAGCGGTGGTTGACGCCCCTGCTGACGTGAGCCGGTGCCGGAACGCCTGGCAATCTTCCTGCTGGGCCAGCATCAAGGCTTCGAAGCATTGCTCCTGCTCCTTTTGGAGGGCGATCAGCGCTTGATGCTGGTTCTGCTGAGCCATAGCGAGGGCAAGGATCAGCTCTTCGAATGGCGGGGACTCCATGGGGTGGTTCTCTTCTGTGCTTCCAGGTTTCGGCACCACTGTAACACTTCCTGATGTGGGTGGAGCACAGAAGCACGGCAGGCGAGAGTTGATGTTTATCCAAAACTTTATTGAGCTTTTCAGCTTCCTTTTTATTTATCATTCGTTTGTTTGCTCGTTCATTCATTCATTCATTCACACACACACACACACACACGCATTGTGGTTGGGGAGAGAGCTTCCTTCCTCTGCTCTCTCTCTCCTTTTATGCTCCATCCCTGTAACAAACAGTGACACACACACACTAATTGACAGCAGGTGGAATGACTTAGCCACTTACCTTCCCCGACCCCGCCTTCCATTCACAGACTGCTGCTTGGCCACGCCCCCACTGCCACATAAGTATCCATCTCTCAGGCTTATACTTACATCTTGACATAAATGTATGTACAACCCCGATTCCAAAAAAGTTGGGACAAAGTACAAATTGTAAATAAAAACGGAATGCAATAATTTACAAATCTCAAAAACTGATATTGTATTCACAATAGAACATAGACAACATATCAATTGTCAAAAGTGAGACATTTTGAAGGGCGGCACGGTGGTGTAGTGGTTAGCGCTGTCGCCTCACAGCAAGAAGGTCCTGGGTTCGAGCCCCGGGGCCGGCGAGGGCCTTTCTGTGTGGAGTTTGCATGTTCTCTCCGTGTCCGCGTGGGTTTCCTCCGGGTGCTCCGGTTTCCCCCACAGTCCAAAGACATGCAGGTTAGGTTAACTGGTGACTCTAAATTGACCGTAGGTGTGAATGTGAGTGTGAATGGTTGTCTGTGTCTATGTGTCAGCCCTGTGATGACCTGGCGACTTGTCCAGGGTGTACCCCGCCTTTCGCCCGTAGTCAGCTGGGATAGGCTCCAGCTTGCCTGCGACCCTGTAGAAGGATAAAGCGGCTAGAGATAATGAGATGAGATGAGATGAGACATTTTGAAATTTCATGCCAAATATTGGCTTATTTGAAATTTCATGACAGCAACACATCTCAACAAAGTTGGGACAGGGGCAATAAGAGGCTGGAAAAGTTAAAGGTACAAAAAAGGAACAGCTGGAGGACCAAATTGCAACTCATTGGTATTTTTAAGCTCGTTTCTTAGACAAGGATTTTAAGATCGTTACCTTGTTAACAGTTTCAGCATGAATCTTCCGCCTTCCTCAGAACTGTCACCAGATGTCAGGTGGTGACGTGCCTTATCAGCTGATTTTACGTTACGGAGGCGTGAATGTCCCGCCCAATTTGACAGGTAGTTCACGCCTCCTGCTGTCAGGTCACTCCCCCAGGATGGCGCTCCAGGTGTGCGACAGCGCATACGCTCCCTCATCCCGGTTTATCGTCCTTTGTGCCCGCTTGCATATCTCCACTGCCTCTAAAATCCAACGCTGGTATCTATTTTCTTTAGTGCGAATGACTCTGGCCTCTTCCCAATTCATTATGTGATTTTGTCGTTTGCAGTGGTCTGAAATGGCTGATTTTAGGTTTTCTTGGTGTGCTTTTTCTTTTTCGAATCTTGTGTGTCTTTTTGTTGTTTCTTTCTCAGGTATCCTCACCTCAGCTAAATTGCCATCCAGAAACACAACTAAACAGGAAATGGAAGCCATCAGAACACTCGCAAAGAACAACAAAATAATATTACCAGCTGACAAAGGGAGGACCACGGTTATCCTGGTCACAACTCAATACGAAAAACAAATGAATGAAATGCTCACGGACCCAAACACACATGAAGTACTCAAAAAAGACCCGATGGAGGAAAAGAAAAAAAGACTGAAGCTATTACTTAAACCGTTACTAGATGACAACAAAATCGATAAACAAATATACAACCACCTCATCCCCACAGCAAACACCACCCCCCGGATATTACGGCACACTGAAAATTCATAAACCTGGAGCACCACTAAGACCCATTGTAGACAGCATAGGATCAGTTACATACAACCTTTCCAAGACACTTGCAGACATAATCAAACCACTCCTCGGACTTACGGAATACCATTGCAAAAATTCAAAACAACTGGCGAAAGAATTAAAGGAAATCAAGATAAAAAAGGATGAAATCTTCGTATCACATGACGTCATATCCCTCTTTACAAAAACACTGGTCACAAACACACTCAACATAGTAGAAAACCGGTTAAAAGCAGACAGAACCCTGAAAAAATGCACAAAACTTACAGCGCAGGATATAACAAAACTGTTACATTTCATTTTGACTTCCACATATTTCCAATTCAGAGGCACAATTTACAGACAAAAAGAGGGATTTGCAATGGGGGACCCGCTATCTGCCACTCTATGCAACTTTTTCATGGAGGATCTGGAAACCCGAGCCATAGAAACAGCACCGGACGACTGCAAACCCATTTTCTGGAAACGATATGTTGATGACATCCTCAAAATAACCAAAATAGGCCACACACAACAACTCACAGATCACCTAAACTCCATAGACAAGACAGGCAATATCAAATTCACACACGAAGAGGAAATGGACAAGACAATAGCTTTTTTGGACCTAAAAATACACCACACAGAAGAAGGGAACATTAGAATTACAACATACAGAAAACCGACACACACCGACCAATATCTTCTCTGGACATCTGAGCATCCCATCGCTCACAAAATGTCAGTAATCAGAACACTATACGACCAAACACAGAACATCACGGAGGAGAAAGACAGACAGGAGGAGGACCAACACATCCAACAGGCATTAAAAAACTGCCAATATCCATCGTGGGCAATCCGAAAAGGGAAACTACAGACACAAACAAAGGAAAAAAACAAACAAACAAGAAAAAACACCGAAAAAACAAACCGGGGCTTTGTCACACTACCATACATAAAAGGAGTCACAGAACGCATCCAACGATCCATGAGGAAATACCATATCAACACCCTGGTCAAACCATACAAGAACCTCCGACAGTTGCTAGTTCACCCCAAAGACAAAATACAACCGGACAACAAATGCAATGTCATCTATGAAATCCCTTGCCGTTCATGTAACAAAGTCTATATTGGTGAAACGGGCAGATGCTTCCATACACGAAGGAAAGAACACCAAATAGAATGTGAGAAAGAAACAACAAAAAGACACACAAGATCCGAAAAAGAAAAAGCACGCCAAGAAAACCTAAAATCAGCCATTTCAGACCACTGCAAACGACAAAATCACATAATGAATTGGGAAGAGGCCAGAGTCATTCGTGCTGAAGAAAATAGATACCAGCATTGGATTTTAGAGGCAGTGGAGATACGCAAGCGGGCACAAAGGACGATAAACCGGGATGAGGGAGCGTATGCGCTGTCGCACACCTGGAGCGCCGTCCTGGGGGAGCGACCTGACAGCAGGAGGCGTGAACTACCTGTCAAATTGGGCGGGACGTTCACGCCTCCATAACATAAAATCAGCTGATAAGGCACATCACCACCTGACATCTGGTGACAGTTCTGAGGAAGGCGAAAGATTCACGCTGAAACTGTTAACAAGGTAACGATCTTAAAATCCTTGTCTAAGAAACAAACTTAAAAATACTTAAATAGTCAGACATAATGAATTTCCACTACATACATGCAACTCATTAGGTCAACTGGCAATAGGTCATTAACATGACTGGGTATAAAAAGAGCATCTTGGAGTTGCAGCGGCTCACAGAAGTAAAGATGGGAAGAGGACCACCAATCCCCCTAATTCTACGCCGACAAATAGTGGAGCAATATCAGAAAGGAGTTCAACAGTGTAAAATTGCAAAGAGTTTGAACATATCATCTACAGTGCATAATATCATCAAAAGATTCAGAGAATCTGGAAGAATCTCTGTGCGTAAGGGTCAAGGCTGGAAAACCATACTGGGTGCCCGTGATCTTCGGGCCCTTAGACGGCACTGCATCACATACAGGCATGCTTCTGTATTGGAAATCACAAAATGGGCTCAGGAATATTTCCAGAGAACATTATCTATGAACACAATTCACCGTGCCATCTGCCGTTGCCAGCTAAAACTCTATAGTTCAAAGAAGAAGCTGTATCTAAACATGATCCAGAAGCGCAGACGTCTTCTCTGGGCCAAGGCTCATTTAAAATGGACTATGGCAAAGTGGAAAACTGTTCTGTGGTCAGACAAATCAAAATTTGAAGTTCTTTATGGAAATCAGGGACGCCGTGTCATTCGGACTAAAGAGGAGAAGGACAACCCAAGTTGTTATCAGCGCTCAGTTCAGAAGCCTGCATCTCTGATGGTATGGGGTTGCATTAGTGCGTGTGGCATGGGCAGCTTACACATCTGGAAAGACACCATCAATGCTGAAAGGTATATCCAGGTTCTAGAGCAACATATGCTCCCATCCAGACGACGTCTCTTTCAGGGAAGACCTTGCATTTTCCAACATGACAACGCCAAACCACATACTGCATCAATTACAGCATCATGGCTGCGTAGAAGAAGGGTCCGGGTACTGAACTGGCCAGCCTGCAGTCCAGATCTTTCACCCATAGAAAACATTTGGCGCATCATAAAACAGAAGATACGACAAAAAAGACCTAAGACAGTTGAGCAACTAGAATCCTACATTAGACAAGAATGGGTTAACATTCCTATCCCTAAACTTGAGCAACTTGTCTCCTCAGTCCCCAGACATTTACAGACTGTTGTATAGAGAAAAGGGGATGTCTCACAGTGGTAAACCTGGCCTTTTTCCAACTTTTTTGAGATGTGTTGTTGTCATGAAATTTAAAATCACCTAATTTTTCTCTTTAAATGATACATTTTCTCAGTTTAAACATTTGATATGTCATATATGTTCTATTCTGAATAAAATATGGAATTTTGAAACTTCCACATCATTGCATTCTGTTTTTATTTACAATTTGTACTTTGTCCCAACTTTTTTGGAATCGGGGTTGTATATGCCTCTATGGTGTAGTGGTTAGTGCTGTCGCCTCACAGCAAGAAGGTCTGGGTTCGAGCCCTGTGGCCGGCGAGGGCCTTTCTGTGCGGAGTTTGCATGTTCTCCCCGTGTCCGCATGGGTTTCCTCCGGGTGCTCCGGTTTCCCCCAAAGACATGCAGGTTAGGTTAACTGGTGACTTTAAATTGAGTGTGAATGGTTGTCTGTGTCTATGTGTCAGCCCTGTGATGACCTGGCGACTTGTCCAGGGTGTGCCCCGCCTTTCGCCCGTAGTCAGCTGGGATAGGCTCCAGCTTGCCTGCAACCCTGTAGAACAGGATAAAGCGGCTAGAGATAATGAGATGAGATGATTCACACAAAATATGGGCTGGGAGAGACTGAAATAAACAACCACTACTTAAATCCATTTTACTGTGACACATAGAGCAGCATATATTTAAACTTGATTACACATTCTTGGAGGCACTCAAATCAGGCGATAGTGAATGGAGACAATCCACATTTGATCTAGGGTATTTTATATTGTCTTTGCATCAGATTCCATAGATTCTGAGTGGATTTACAAAGCAAAACATGAATTTCAGAGTGATGTATTGTGGTTACAATCTATCAGATAGTAATGCAGGACTTAATATTGCTCCAAGCTCGAGCCTATACTGAACAAAATAAGATATGCTTAAAGCCATATCATCCATAACTAAATATCATATCATCCATGAGTAAGACACACAAAAAAACCTTATTAACTTCATGAGAATTCTGGTTCTTTTAAATGAGTCAGATCATTTAGCTCAGTTCATGAATAAGAGATGACTGGTTTGGCTCCCAAACAGCTTATTGCTATATTTCCTAAACAAAACAACATTTGAATTCTTTTGACTAGTGATTGTTCGTCTTTGCCTAAAAGCTGAAAATGTTTCATGAAAATTTATTCTACCTTCTAATTAACAAAACAGCAAAAATACCTCAACACATTATATACTCCTGAAATCTCCAAGGTGTTCACTATCTACATGTGAAGAAATATTTACATTACAGAGGATCGCCAAAACTTCACTGCCCTCTCTGTAGAGCATCTACCACCACTGAGTCCACAGGAGAGCTGCCTCCATCCTCAAAGACCCCACCCACCCCCAGCACGGACTGTTCACACTTCTACCCTCAGGCCGGAGGTACAGAAGTATGAAATGTAAGACTGTCAGACTAAAGAACTCTTTCTTTCTCACCGCCAGCAGACTCCTGAACAGCTGACAGGAGTCTATAACCATGGACTACCTCCATGTAAACTGTCCTTGACTGTTTACATCTGTTTGCACATTACTGCCTTTTTTGCTGCTGTTCTTTGACTGTTTGCATCTGGTTACATTGTTTGCACATTCACACATTACTGCCCTTCTGCTGCTATGTCTGATCATTGCTTTATTTTTGTATTACACTACCTATTTTCCACTACATTTACCTTTATTTTGTACTGTTTTTTTTCTTTTGCTTTTCTTTGCTTTTATTTTTGCACAATATTGCCTTTACTTTGTATTACTTCTTCTGCCTATTACTGCCTTTACTTTGTATTACTTCTTCCACCCAGGACCCATTTGGTCCTGGGCATGACGTTAAACTGCATCCGGTGACAAGGCTCCAACCAGGGATGGATGCGGCTATGGGGAGTGTGGAATTACCCCTTAATTGTCGCCACTCCCAGGTCCACTCTGACCCGGAGTGGTAGCACCTGTTAGCGTCATGATCCGCCCCGGACGTCCACTCCAGAGATTTATTATCTCCCAGCTCAGCGTAATCCGGATCCGGGACAGGACTTCCATCTTGCCGACATTCACTCCCTGGTCTGCTCTGCTGTGTATAAATAGGCCATTCTCAGAAAGGGACTTTGCCAGAACGTCTTGTCTGTTTTTCATGTCATCTCTGTGCCATTATTGCTTCCTGGATTTTTGCTCTCTGTTTTGCCTAGTCTTTGCCACAGTTTTTTTGCACTCATGTTTTGTCTTTTCTTCGCATTTTTTGTGCCCCGTTTTTTTGTCTCCAGTTTTGTCAGGACTATTTTTCATGTTTTTTCATACCAGCATTTTGTCTTTGCCTACCTCGTTTTTGTCTGGACTATTTTGCTAATTTTGTTCATTTACTTTTTTGGACTTCAAGTAAATCTTTTTTTATTCATTGGATTTTCTGGTTTGTGTTTCTGGTTTTGGATCCTAACTCACCACATCTCATCATTCATAACAGTACGTTCTGGCCAACATGGATCCAGCGGAACTTAACCATCTGAGAACAGCTATGCAGCAGCAAGGAGCCCTCCTCGGGACCCACCAACAGGAACTCAGACAGATCACCCAGAACCTGGCCACCCTGTCCGACTCATTCAACCTCCTGGCCACACAACTCCAGCACTCCCAAGCTGTGCCTACTCCTGCCCAGCCATCTCTTTCTTCACCTCCTGCCACTGCCACTCTCCACGAACCAAGATTCCCTTCACCTCAACCCTACAGTGGAGAACCAGGTACCTGCAGATCTTTTTTGTCAGAGTGTTCATTGATCTTGGAGCTTCAACCTCTGGCTTTCCCCACAGAACGCTCCCGGGTAGCCTATACCATCATGCTCCTCACCGGCAAGGTCAGGGAATGGGGGACGGCTGTCTGGGATGCCGACGTGCCCTGTTGTTCCAGCTTCAAGGAATTCTCTGAGGAAATGAGGCAAACATTCGACTGTTCTCTGTCCGGCCAGGAGGTGGCAAGAGAGCTCATGGAGCTGCGGCAGGGGTCCCGATCTACCTTGGATTATGCCGAGTTCTGGATATTGGCAGCATCATGTGGTTGGAACGAGAGCACCCTGGTTGAAGCATTCCTACATGGCTTATCCGATGCCATCAAGGATGAACTCATCTTGCCGGAACTGCCGTCGGACCTCTCCAGCCTGATGGACCTTGCCAATCACATTGATGCACAGGTTCAACAACGGAGGAGAGAGAGGAGCCGCTTCAACCCCTCTCCACCACCTGCCTCGTCCGTCGAACCCATGCAGGTAGATTGGGTATGGGTGTCAGCGGAGGAACGACTGCGCCGACAGAACACGGGAGCTTGCTTCTACTGCGGTCAGCAGGGACACATCTGCTGAGCCTGCCCGCTAAAAGGATGAGCCCACCAGTGAATCGAGGGGCCCTGGTGGGCAATGCTCGGAACCAGTCCCCTGCCGACCGACCGTTGCTCCCCGTTATCATCACTCTCAACAACCGGCATCACCATCTTCAGGCGCTCATTGACTCGGGGGTGGACAGGAACCTGATCTGCTCCGCTACTGCCAAGGATCTCGGAATCCCGTTACTCGCCCTCAAGGTCCCTCTCACCGTCTTGACACTCAATGGCACTGGCTTGACCACCATCACTCACTTCACCACCCCACTCACCCTAAGGATTTCAGGCAATCACTCCAAAACTATACAACTTCACGTCATGAGCAACCCTCACGTTCCTGTTATTCTTGGATTACCCTGGTTGATGCAGCACAACCCCCACTTAAACTGGACTGACCACACCATCTTAGGCTGGAGTCCTTCCTGCCTGGCCTCCTGCCCGAACTCCGCTCTGCCTCCCGCCAAACCACCTCAGCCCTCAGCCAGTGAGTTTCCCGACCTTTCTCATGTACCTCCGGAATATCTGGACCTCAAGCCTGTCTTCAGTAAGACCTGAGCAGTGTTCCTTCCCCCTCATAGGCCCTATGACTGCGGTATCGACCTCCTGCCAGGGACGGTGCCACCCAAGGGACGTCTCTACTCTCTTTCCACTGCCAAGAGACAAGCCATGGAGAAATACATCACTGAGTCTCTGGCAGCTGGGATCATCCGCGCTTCCTCCTCCCCAGCAGGGGCGGGATTCTTCTTTGTGGAGAAGAAAGACAAGTTGCTCCGCCCCTGCATTGACTCTTGAGGTCTCAACACCATCATGGTCAAGAACCGCTACCCACTACCACTCATGACTACAGCCTTCTACTCCAGGGAGCTAAGGTGTTCACCAAACTGGACTTACACAATGCCTATCACCTAGTTAGGATCAGGGAAAGGGACAAGTGGAAGACGGCCTTCAACGCCACCACAGGCCACTATGAGTACCTCGTAGTTCCTTTCGGCCTGACTAACGCGCCTGCGGTATTCTAGGCGTTGGTTAATGATGTCTTGAGGGACTTTAACACCTTTGTCTTTGTTTACCTGGATGATATCTTGATTTTCTCTTGCTCCCTGGAGGAACATTGGGGTCATGTCTGGCAGGTTCTTCAACGCCTGCCGGAGAATAAGCTGTTCGTTAAGGCAGAGAAGAGCAAGTTCCACCAAGGCTCTGTCTCGTTCCTGGGGTTCATCATTTCACCAACCAAGATCCAGATGGACCCCTTCAAGCTGGAGGCAGTCGCTGACTGTCCCACCCCATCTTTGAGACGAGAGCTCCAGTGCTTCCTGGGGTTCACCAACTTTTACAGGCGTTTCATCCGCAACTTTAGCACAGTGGCCGGACCTCTCTTAGCCCTGACCTCGACCAAGACCAAGTTCAAGCAGGGGGAGGAAGCAGAGAAAGCTGTTTCCAGTCTCAAGCACAGGTTTACCACAGCACCCATTCTCACCAAACCCGATTCTACCAAGCAGTTTATCATCGAGGTCGACGCCTCCGAGTCAGGGGTTGGAGCCATCCAAACCCAGAGGGCCATCGACAACAAGGTCCACCCATGCTCCTCCTCCTCCCGCCGGCTATCCCCAGCCGAACGAAACTACAACATCAGCGACTGAGAATTACTGGCTGTTAAACTAGCCTTGGAGGAGTGGAGGCACTGGCTCAAGGGGTCTGACCTCCCGTTCCTAGTCTGGACCAACCATAAAAACCTGGAGTACCTCAAGTCTGCCAAACATCTCAACTCCCGTCAAGCCCGTTGGTCTCTCTTCTTCTCCCGATTCAACTTCATGCTCTCCTACCGCCCAGGCTCCAAGAACGGCAAACCCAACGCCCTGTCCAGGATGTTCTCTTCCCACCGAGAGGAGTCCAAGCCACCTGAGACTATCCTTCCACCCACAGACCAACGGCCAGGCAGAATGGGCTAACCAGGCTTTGGAGGTTGCACTCAGGTGCATGGCGTCCAGGGATGCCAGTTCTTGGAGCAAGTACCTACCTTGGATTGAATACACACAACACTCTCCCTTCCTCTGCCACAGGTCTCTCTCCATTCCAGCGCTCACTAGGGTACCAACCACCACTGTTCCCCAGCCAGGAGGAGGAGGTCGCCGTACCATCAGCCCAGGCCTTTATACACCGCTGCAGGAGGATGTGGGCATTGGCCCGGAGAAGACTCATTTGCTCCACACTTGCGTCCAAGAAGCAGGCCAACAAACGCTGCTCCAAGGCACCCACCTACCGAGTGGGTCAACAAGTTATGCTCTCCACGTGCCACCTGCCACTTAGGGACGTCTCTTGCAAGCTGGCACCCAGGTTCCTTGGACCCTTCTTCATCAAGAAGATAATCAACCCATGTTCCGTTAGACTAGCATTACCACTCACCATGTGATGTATTCACCCTACCTTTCATGTATCACAGCTTAAACCTCTGGCAACCTAAAAGAGCTGTTCAAGGGTATCAACTGCCAACAAGACTGCTCCACTGAAGTCTCTCACTGGTGAGCTCATCACAGACAAGACCAAGCAGCTTGAACAATGGGTTCAGCACTACAAAGCACTATACAGCACCAAGAATCAGGTGACAAGAGAAGCCATAGAATCTCTGGAATCCTTCCCAACTAAGTCTGAGCTTGACCAAGTTCCAACAGAGAGGGCGCTGCTTAAAGCCATTGACTCTCTCCATGGGTAAGGCTTCAGGCAGTGATGACATACCACCTGAAGTCATCAGAGCTGGAAAAAACTCATCACTGATCAAACACCTCCACCAACTGCTAATCCAATGCTGGCAGGAAGCTTACATCCCACAAGACCTATGCGACGCTAAAATCATCACTTTGTACAAAAACAAAGGTGAGCATTCCGACTGCAACAATTAGAGAGGCATATCCCTGTTGTCAATCGTTGGGAAAGTGTTTGCAAGAGTAGCCCTGAAATGCCTCCAAATCCTAGCAGACAGAGTGTACCCCGAGTTGCAATGTAGATTCAGAGCACATCGTTCCACTGTCAACATGATCTTTTCCCTCAGACAATTACAAGAAAAGAGCCAGGAGCAGAACATGCCACTCTACCTTGCGTTCATTGACCTGACCAAGGCCTTTGACCTTGTAAGCCGTGAAGGGTTATTTGTGCTCCTTGAAAGAATTGGCTGTCCCCCAACTCTATTGAGGATCATCAAGCTGTTCCACGATGACATGAAGGCAAGGATTTTCTATGATGGATCCCTTTCTGATCCCTTTCCCATCAAAAGTGGAGTAAAGCAAGGTTGTGTTCTTGCACCAACCCTCTTTGGTATCTTCTTCTCACTCCTTCTACAACATGCTTTCCACTCAACCAATGAAGGTGTCTACATCCACACCAGAGCTGACGGCAGCCTTTTCAATATTGTGTGGTTGAGAGCCAAGACCAAAATACAGCGAGTGTTGATCAGAGACCTTCTGTTTGCCGATGATGCTGCCCTCGTAGCACAATCTAAGGAAGGCTTGCAAAGGCTGGGGGACCTTTTCTCCAAAGCATGCAAAGAATTTGGCCTTACCATCAGTCTGAAGAAGACCCAAATATTGGTGCAGAACCCAAGATGCAATGCAGAACCAAGTATCACAACAGACAGCACTGTCCTTGATGTGGTCAGCGAATTTACTTACCTGGGCTCTACCATCTCCAATAACCTGTCCCTTGACCAAGAAATAGCCAAACACATTGGAAAGGCTTCAACAACACTGGCCCGCCTCTCAAAACGAGTCTGGGATAACTGCCTGCTCACAACCAGCACAAAAGTGAAAGTATACAATGCCTGTGTTCTCAGTATACAGATCTATACAGATCTGAGAGCTGGTCTATGTATGCAGAGCAAGAAAACAGGTTCAACTTGTTCCACATGCGGTGCTTGCGGCGAATTCTTGGAGTGACATGGAGGGATAAGATGCCCAACCAAGAGGTCCTGGAGAGAACAAAGAGCAAGACACTCCATTCGATCCTTGCACATCGCCACCTCCATTGGCTAGGACATGTTCACCATATGGAAGATGGAAGGATACCCAATGATCTCTTGTATGGCGAGCTATTGACTGATGCTAGGGGCAAAGGCAGACCCCTACTAAGGTTCAAAGATGTCTGCAAGCGTGACTTGAAAGAGTTTCAAATCCTGTCTACATCTTGGGAAGCAGTCGCAGAAGATCGGGGCAAATGGAGAAAGGCTTTAAGTCTGGGAGCCTAGGTTTGCGAATGTAACCACTGTCTGCGTTGTGTTGTGTTTCTGTGACAAAGGCTGACATTTTCTCAGTGTTTGAATGCACTTTTATTGCCTGTAGGACAGCAAGGAAACCCATTGGTTGGTCACGTTCATATACAGCAGTCTCTTGGCACAGCATGGGCTCAATCCTCACATACTGGCCAGATTATTCATAAATAATAATTAATAAACATAAACCCAAACATAAACATATGTACCTGTAGGACAGCAAGGAAACCCACTGGTTGGTCATGTTCATATACAGCAGTCTCTTGGCACAGCTTCATGGGAAGCAGTTAGCAAATATTAGCTTAGCCTTTGAGCTAAGGTAGCTAACTATCGTATCCATATGTAACAACAATACACAACCAATTTGACTCATTCTGTTAAGTGCAATGTGTTCGCCACCTTCTTAAGTATAATATAATTTTAGCTGTGTTATTGCATTACGTTATTTTCACAGTTTCAGTACAGTGCTGTGCTTTGAGTAACCTACCATGGGCTCAATCCTCATGTACTGGTACTGAGGTAACATCACAGCCAGTATTTATGTGCTGAGGGAAGCCATGGCAACCAGTGAGTGTCCATGATACATATTGTATGTAACAGCAAATCTGATTGCTTGTCACTGTGTCAAGTGGAATCAACAGCTAAAATCTGTTGTTACACTCCCCCCTGCTGAATTCCACTTACACGCAAAAAACAAAAATAGGCGAAGAAAGAAAAGAAAAAAGAGAGAGAAAAAAACAAACAAACATCTAACCAGGTGAGTGACACATCAGGCACTGAACATAAGCGCAACCCCGAACAATAAAACAACAACAAAAAAAACAAAACAAACATCACATATAAGAATATATACAGTATACCTCAGAAAAAAACGACAGAGGAAGCCAACACCGTGAAGTTACATGTAACCCAGTCAGGAGACTATTCTCTGAAAGAATTAGAGGAGAAAGAGGCTGGCCAAACCCCCAAAACCATCTTAGGTAAACATGCCTGTTACATGTCTAATACACAGTGTGACCCCACAGACCCTCAGTAAAAAAAAAACGACGGTCAGGGATATAAGCATGAGAAACCCTGCCCTGTATCTACTCCATACTTGGAAACTAACCCCACCCACACAGGAGTGAGAAAAGAAGAAAAGAAAAACATTTCACATCTCAAGTAATCAGTTACACAATTAACAACATATCGAGCAGTTAGGAAGGCGTATCTCCCCTCCACATTGTCTAACAGAACCGAAACATTCATGAACACATTAGAGAGAATTTATTCAAACTCTAAGTACATCCCTTTGAACACTATTGAACCACCTATCAGTTTACCCTTATCTTTTGGTCCATAATCTCAATAAGCCTAGTCACAGGTTTAAGCAACCTCCCCATCCTAGACCTAATACTACGCGATGGTTCGTCTGGTGGAACTGGAGCAGGAGCATCATGCAGCATAGGAATGTGGTCACTTGACCCAGAAACAATAGCCAAGGCAGTGCAAGATCCGTCACCCTGGCCAGATCCCATGTTACATGACTCAGAGACTGGCTGCTGGGGATCCTGAGATTTAAGTCCCACTAAAGCAGGTGAAGGAAGTGGATCACCCTGACAGCTGAGTTGACCAGAGCCACCATCGTGTGACTGAAGCAAAAATGGTTCAAGATGTGCAGTGTGCTGGGTATCCTGACATTGGCCATCAACCTCCCCACCTTGGTCACTAGACCCCTCGGATGGCAACTGAGAAACCCAAACTTTGGTTCTGTACTCAGCTGCATCCGTCGACAGAGCCGGCCCATGGCATAGGCAATATAGGCAAATGCTAAGGGCGCTGCGTCCATCCAGGGGCGCAGAAATGGGGGGAGAAAAATTATGACTTCCACTATTCTGAAAACGAGTCAGCATTATGTCTTAGCCTAATTTAATTGTACAGCAAAGCATGTAGTCAGGATGCGATTTGTCAAAAAAGGTGGGGTGGGGTGGGGTGTGGTGGTGGTTGTTAATCATGAAACAATAAGCGCTCAACAGTAGTTCGCCCTATGTGTCTTCGGGCGCGCAAGTGCGCATCCGCGGCTATTCTCTGTTTTGGCCAATTGCCTAGAGCATAAAGTGTGCCCAGGGGCGCCAAGGGTGACCAAAACCCCACCAAAAAGGAGGGATGGAGTTATTGAATGGAGATGTTACCAAGTGCATCAGTGGTGTACAGTGTTTTCAACCACTGTGCTGCCGAACTCTAGTACCGCGGAACACTAGTGTGCCATGAGAGATCACCAAGTGTACCGTGGAAAATTATAGAATGACTGTATATTGTAAATCTTGGCAACAGCGTTTTAGTTTCAGTCAACATTTTCTATGGTGATGTGCCTTGAGATTTTTTCATTGAAAAAAGTGTGCCCTGGCTCAAAAAGGTTGAAAAACAAGTGTAGCCTACGCAGTAGTGGTCGGTGATTTCCTTATGCCTACTAAAAATGCACAATGATAGGTTATAAGGGGGGGCGGGGGGAGCGGTGTTCATCGGGGAATGAGAATGGCTATCCACTGCAAAAAGTAGCCCAGACTACAAGTGCTTAAATGAAGAAATCCAAACTCTCGGGTGCGCAAGAGCGCAAACGAAGGCTACAGGAAGAAACAAATAGAGCCAAGTATAGAGGTAAGTCTGATCTAATCTCTCATATCAACCATTATAGTGGCAAATTAATATTTTAGACGCCTGAATCAATGTCTGCCTAGCTAACTAGATGCAAACAGCAATAAACTTCAATAACAAAGTACCCATAATAGCACGTTTGTTTGAAAATACAGCCCATTGATGTCCTAACAGGGTGCTTAAGTTTGCACAATTTAGAATTGTAGAATTTTTTATTCATTTAATTTGTTAATTCTTCAGAGATTACTTAACTTTTAATAGCAAAAAAGAAACTAAAAATAATTTCTTGTTTATTGTCCATGCACTATACACTTTGAACAGGGTGCGGAAGAGTTTTTGCCCCTTATATGGAGATATGTATTGAATTTGTGTGGTCATTTTACTTTGTGACACTTTATGTGGATAATGATAATAATAACAATAATGAAAAAGATAAAAATGACTTCTTGTTTATTGTCCATGCACCATACATTGTTTAATAGTAATAGAATAGAGTGATTAGATTAAAGTGTTATTTAGACGTTATTAGAGGGTTTTTTTTCTTGGGGGGGCGCCAAAACTCAATCTCGCTTAGGGCAGCCAAAGACCTAGAGCCAGCCCTGTCCGTCGACATGTCGTCATCCATAAAAACATCATCTCTCACCACACGTGGACAATCAGAAGCAGAGGAGACAGAAAAGTCCTGCTCATCTAAAGAAACTGTGTCGGGGAGTGGCAGAAAGTTAACTGGTGTTATCAGGTTGCGGTGGACTGTTTTCACATCACCGGTTGAGTCATGCCGAATTTTGTAGGTGTGACTGTCAGCATTCACCCCGATGACAAGGTAAGTGTCATCGGGGTGACACTTACCTTGTAAGTGAGGTAAGTGAGGCCACCTATGCTTTGACCTTGGTGGCAGTGCCCGAATCATGTTCCCCAAAGTCCTGTTCATCCTCTCACATGAGCCATTGCCTATGAGATGATATGGCGTCATATGGGATTTCTGAACGCCAGCAAACTTCAAAAGGTCAGCAATAAGGGCACTTTCGAAATTGGCCCCCCTATCTGAGTGAATGCACTTTGGAAACCCATAGACACCAAATAAGTTATGCCACAATTGGTGGCCTACAGCCTTGGCAGATTGGTTCGGGCACAGAAACGCATTAACCATCTTCGTGAAATGGTCAGTGACCACAAGCATGTCTAATGACCGGTTCTTTGAGTCCTCCGCACACCAAAAGTCAATACAAACAAGTCCAAGAGGTTCCGTCGTTACAATGGTTTCCAGTGGTGCTCTCGCTTCTGGCTCAGGGGTTTTGCTCAGCACACACCACCTGCAGCCTTTCACATGTTCCCTTACATCCTTCTCCAGGCCCGCCCAGTAGAAGCGCTGCCTAGTAAGGTACAAAGTCCGCTGTTGGCCCTGGTGACCGGCCTCATCGTGGACCCCCTCCAGCACAAGTGTTTTCAGGGAAGCAGGTACTACATAGAGAAAAGATTTGGTCTTTGTAACAGGGCTCTTGGACACGCGATACAGCACGCCCTTCTGCATGCAAAGCTTATCCCAACACTTCAGGAGATGTAGGACACCAGCTGGTTCCAGAGCACGCTCTCTCCTAGATGGTCACTGTCCCCTTTCCACAAAGAAGATCACCCTGCTTAGCACCGTGTCAGCCCTCTGCTTATCCATCAGCTGGTCATGAGACAACACGTCAGTCCCAGCCAGTTCCACTGGCAACACTGCCTGTGGAAGCTGTGGCAGCAACAATGCATGAGGTGTCACTGAACCTTCCTGCAGCTTGTGTGACTGCAGAACAGCCACCACTTCCTGACTCACCAGAGCCCCAGGCTGGACAACAACAGCACACTGGCAGCCAACAGAAGGCCCCACAACAGAGTTCTTCTCAAATGGATGGGTAGACCACCGGAATACATCCCGCACCTGATCTTTACAAACAGCATCAGCCTCGGCCAGCAATGTTTCATAAGCCACTCTCATTAAGCGATGGAGTGCACTTGAATGAACAAAGGGCTCTCTGCTCAAAGAGTCTGCGACAATGTTCTTGGGTCCTGGGATGTATTTTATGTTGAATCAGTATGGTGCCAGTTTGGCGACCCACCTCTGTTTGCATGCATCAAGTTTAGCTTTGGACAAAATATACGTCAACGGATTATTATCTGTCCAGACTGTAAATGGGTGTCCTCTCACCCAATGATGGAATTTGTCGCAGACTGCCCGTTTCATGGCAAAAAACTCTAACCTGTGCGCAGGGTACCGCGACTGTGCATATGAGAGCGATTTGCTAGCGAAAGCAATTGGCCTTGCCACTGTGCCCCCTTCCGGCACCTGTGAAAGGACTGCTCCAAGGCCATTACTGGATGCATCCACTGAAAGAAGGAAAGGCTCCCCAAAATTTGGATGAGCCAAAACCACCTGATCAAGCAGAGCCCGTTTCAACAGATGAAAGGCCTGTCTGCACTCCTCAGTCCAGTCTGTGGCCACCAGCTTCTGCTGGGGAGGCCATCCCTTTTTTCGCTTTAGGTGGGGACTCTTAGGTCCAGCAGTGAGGCTGAACAGTGGTTTGGCTATTGAGGAAAAGCCCTCAATGAACTGCTGGTATAAAACCACCATTCCCAGAAAAGATCGTATTTTCCGCTGTGATGGGACCCCTGTACTGTCTTCCATAAGGTCCTCCTCAGACAGGGCAGTAATCGCTCGCACCTTTTCAGGGTCCGTAGCGATGCCCTCTGCACTCACGATGTGGCCAAGGAACCTTACAGACCTCCGCAAGAAATGACATTTCTTTGGAGCCAGTTTCAAATTGTGGACCTGAAGACGCTCAAAGACCATTCCCAGTCGTTCCAATGCCAGCTCCTCGGTCAGAACAAACACAAGGACATCGTCCAAGTAGCAAAGGAGACTCAAAAAATTCTGGTCCCCAAAGATGGACAGCATCATCCACATAAAGGTGGCGGGGCTGTTGCACAGGCCCTCTGGCAGGCGGTTGTATTCGTACAACCCAAATGGCAATGTAAAAGCCATATACCTCTTGTCATCTTCATGAACCTCAACATTGTAGTAACCAGATGTGAGGTCCATGGTAGAGAAAAAGGCATTGCCACCCAGTGCCACCAAAGCATCAGCCTGATGAGGTAACGGATGAGCGTCCTTGATGGTACGGGCATTTATCCAGCGGAAATCGGTACAGAGCCTCAGGTCCCCTGACTTTTTCCAAACAAGGACCAAAGGTGAGGCAAAGTCACTGCTGGACTTTCTTATGATCTCTTGTTCTTCCATCTCATCCAATACTTGTCCGAGTTTCTCGTACTGGTTGGGTGCAACACGTCGGTATGGTAAGCGAAAAGGTCTCTCATCACTGAGTCTAATCCAGTGAACACAGCCTTTAGCCTTTCCATAGTCCAATCTATGTCTAGAAAAGATGGACTGGTACTTAGCTATCAGCTCGACAAGTCTCTCTTTACAAGAAGTCGTCACATCACAAGAATCCAAATCAATATCAGCAAGCCCCAAGTCATGCAAGATTGAGGTACCTCCACCATGAGGTCCACTGGGACTGCCATTCCCATCACGACAGTCTGGGAGGCTTGAATCATCAGACGTGAGATGGGAGTCTTCCCCATCAACAGTAACATTACCTGACTTCTGCACCTGTTGCTGGAGAACGCACTGTGCATCGTCATGCACATCAGAGGAGTCAAAGTCCTCCAACTCTATACAGGAATAGACATCGGCGAGCTTGGCATTTCGTTTCAGTGTCACAGGCTTATCAAAAGGATTTATCACTTTAAGGGGCAGCCAACCATCACCACGAAGCAATGCCACAGTCCTCCCTACCAACACAGACTGTGGGCATGACCTGGCAGCAGTAGGCTCCATGATGACAGCGCTGCTGACTGAGATGTTGCCAACATTCTGAAGCCGACCCCAAACCAAATGTTCACTTAGAGGATCAAGAGTCACGGCCCTCTTTATCCTCACTGTTCCCACTTTGTCTGGGATGTCACTGCCTGACCACACCTCCACATTAGCCAACAGGCTCAGCAGTCTATGTTGCTCAACTTCACTGTGGTCAGACGCAGTCATGTGGCTCAAAGCGTCCCTCGAAGCTTTCAAGCGTCGAATCAGGTATTTCAAGAGATTACTCCCCACAATGAGACCGTCATGTTGTGTAGCAACCACAAATGTTGGAACAATCACAGGGAAGCCGAACAGCTCAATCTCCAGGTCACAAATTCCCAAGGGTTTGGTCCGTGACCCACCACAACCAACCAAAACCACATCTGTGGGCACCACTGTGTCGCTCCCTCCTGTGATAGCTGCTGCAAAACCCTGGAACTCAAGCTGCATGCCATTGAACCACTATCGAGCACAGCATTCACAACAAGTTCATTACCAATCAATGCTTTAGCATGGAAGAGCTCGTCATAAGGTGCAATTCTCTGTGTGTCCTGCAATATGACTTTACTCTTTAGCTCTTCACATACACTCATAAAAAGATTCCAAATCATCATTTTCTGTACTCGGGGGATTGACTACTGGCCCAACACTTGCCCCCCCTAAATGCTGGCCCTCTAGTTTCCCTCTTGCTGAGTGGTGTGTTTACTAGTAGCACTGCCCACTGGCTGAGGCATGACAGACTTTGGACATTCGGCACGTGTGTGGCCAGAAGCATAACAAAGGAAACAAAGATGGTTGGAGCGGCAATGAAAACGAGTAGTATGCCCCTTGTCCCCACACACTTCACATGGCAACGAGGGTCGCGCTCTGTTTCTGGGCCCTCCCTGTGACTGACGTCCTGGCCTGTCATAGTACTGAGTCTGGTGGGGCCCCTGTGCTATAATATGTTCCAACATGCTGAGAATACGGTCCAAAGGCTCAGCAGACTCCTGTGGTGACCGGCCTAATGCTGGGCCTGTGTTAGTGTTGCAAGCAGACTTACCAGTTGGTAATGGTAAATGGGGAGCAGGACTGATGTCTTGGCGCAACACCGCTACAGCAGTGGTACTCTTAAGCTGAGAAGAGTGACTCTTATCCCTCCTGTGTCCAACCAGTGTCTCGTGGACCTCAGTAGCAGTCCACTGCTGTAGCGGCTTGCACCTGAATATTAGGGACAGTTCAGCATCAGGGCAATGTCTGATGAACATAGTAGTGAGTTGCCGTGAAGGATTATCCATTGATTTATTCTGTCTTTTCAGACAGTCCTCAGTCACTTCCATAGTTTTGTTCAACCTGAGCCAATACTCGAAAGGATCCTCACCAGAGAATGGCATGGTGGCATAAAAATCAGCAAGTGGCATGATAGAAGAAACTGTGTCACTGAAATGTTGCTTCAAAATGTCAAAAATGGGACCTGGGCCATCAGACAGAACAAGAAAGGGGTTACTGCGAAGGCCCACTTTAACCACCTCCCTCGCCCTCCCCATCAACCTGTTCCTGACCTCCTCAGCCTGCTCTGCTACAGGTACTGCCTGCTTCTTGAGATATGTCATGACCACTGCTTCCCATTCATGTACCGTATAGGCATCCAAGCCATCCCCCTTAAAGCATACTGGCTCTTTGACTTCAGACTTCACCACCCAGTTTGTGAAAGAAGAGTCCGCCCCCCCTGAACTGGATGTATTACCAGCAACATTATTACCTGCTCCACTACCAAGCTGTGATGTAATGCAGGAGGCAATACTCTCTCCAATAGACATGCCAATTTCCTTAGCTATGCCTGCAATAATATGGACTGAAGAACTGCCCTCATATGCACCAGGCAAGTCAAGCCCAGCACAGCCAATTCGTGGCGGATCAGTGAACGCATCATCAGTATTTGAAATGTTTTCAAGATCTGGCATGGGGTGGACGTGACAGGTGTAGACTGAAACCTAGCCCTAGCCCTACTCCTACCCACAGGTGTTACAGGAGTGTACATTAACGCACCCCTCCCCCTGCCAACACCAGCACCAAAGTCCATGTTCAGTTTGGAAAACACAAGCAAGAGAAACAGTAAAAAAAAAAATTTACCAGGCCCAAAACAAAAGGAAGCCAATTAGGACAAAAAAAAAAAAAAAAAGAGATTTCAAGTAGCAAGGCACACAGCCAATAAAACAAAACACACAAAAAAACAAATCCAAAATCAAATCAGATCCAACAGGGGAAAAAACAAACAAACAAACAAACAAACAAAAATGCCACTCCAACAGAGCAGGTTATACAGTCATGTATAAATGAAACAACAAGACTGCTCAGACCTGGTAAATGATCTGGCTGATATTTCACCCCAAATGAGTTGCAAAATGAACAAAATAAAAATAAATGGGCGTTCAAATCACTCACAGGTGAGACAGTGCGTCAATATTCCCACGCCAGTGAGAAAACAGTGAGGAAACCAACTCCTGCTGCAACACGGATGTGATTACCGCCCCACCTGCTGGCGAAAAGCGGCACTGCGCCCAATAAACAGCCCAGTGCGTCAGTGACTCGTCAGCAACTACGGTAGTTTTCTCCAGGAACCTGCGGTCACTCTCCCGACGTGAAGACTCCCGGAGCGCGGTCACGGCACCATTGTAACCGCTGTCTGCGTTGTGTTGTGTTTCTGTGACAAAGGCCGACACTTTCTCAGTGTTTGAATGCACTTTTATTGCCTGTAGGACAGCAAGGAAACCCACTGGTTGGTCACGTTCATATACAGCAGTCTCTTGGCACAGCATCGGGCTCAATCCTCACGTACTGGCCAGATTATTCATAAATAATAATTAATAATCATAAACCCAAACATAAACATATGTACCTGTAGGACAGCAAGGAAACCCACTGGTTGGTCACGTTCATGTACAGCAGTCTCTTGGCACAGCTTCATGGGAAGCAGTTAGCAAATATTAGCTTAGCCTTTGAGCTAAGGTAGCTAACTATCGTATCAATATGTAACAACAATACACAACCAATTTGACTCATTCCGTTAAGTGCAATGTGTTCGCCACCTTCTTAAGTATAATATAATTTTAGCTGTGTTATTGCATTACGTTATTTTCACAGTTTCAGTACAGTGCTGTGCTTTGAGTAACCTACCATGGGCTCAATCCTCACGTACTGGTACTAAGGTGACGTCACAGCCAGTATTTATGTGCTGAGGGAAGCCATGGCAACCAGTGAGTGTCCATGATACATATTGTATGTAACAGCAAATCTGATTGCTTGTCACTGTGTCAAGTGGAATCAACAGCTAAAATCTGTTACACGAACAGCATCGTCTTGAATATTGGCAGCAGAGAAGAGATTCTCGCAGGTCAAGAACCGGTTCTTCTGCCTAGTTCCCCCCCCCCCCATACACTGCACACAACATTTTAATATTTTAACTTTTCGGTCGTGCTGTGCTATTGTCTGTCAAGACATACAGTGGCCATCATCACTTCTTCCGCCTATTTATTTATTTGGAATTGGCAATCATGGTGGACAGCAAACTAAGAATTTCATTGTGCAAGAGGACATGTCCTTACTGTGCATATGACAATAAACACTTTGAATCTTGAATTATATGAATGTTTTCTATTGATGTTTGGTAAATTGGGACAGGATGCTTGGCAATCTGAGCCACAAATGTTCTTTGTTTTAGGACTTTACTTTCCTCATCATTTACATGTTTAAATAGTGTTTATTTGGAGCATACTTATTCATGACATAAATATTCATATAAATATGCTTGGCTATAAGATGGACACTAACCGTAAGGTGCAATATCCACCATGGAAGAGAAGGTTAGAGGTTAAGATCAAGGTGACCAGGAGAGAAGTTAGCCAGCTATCAGAACTCCAGAAAGGTATGGCAAGGAAAGGGCTACCTAAGAAATACAGCAACCTGTCCATACCTGGGGCACTAGAGACTGCCAAACAAAGACTCACAGCCCTGGCTACCCATCTAAAGAGGTACACAAGCAAAGCTGAGGCCAGGAGAATAAAGAGGATGTTCTCCACTGGAGACTGAACAATACTGGAAAGGGATATGGGAAAAGGAAAAATCACATAATAACAGTGCTCAGTGGCTAATAGACCTGAGAGCCAAATACAGCAATCTCCCTGAACAAGACCCAGTAACCATCACTGTGGCAGAAATCCAAGTAAGTCTCAAAAATGAAGAACTGGACAGTACCAGGCCCAGATATGGTTCACGCCTAATGGCTAAAGAAGCTAACCTCACTACATTCGCACTTGGTAGCACAGATGAACCAGCTGCAAGTGGTTCGGACTCACCTGGAATGGCTTACTGAAGGTCGGACAGTCCTGGTCCTGAAGGACCCCCAGAAGGGAGCAGTCCCATCCAACTACTGCCTAATAACCTGCCTCTGCACAACATGGAAGCTCCTGTCAGGCATGATAGCGGATAAGATGAGCAGGCACATGACTCAATACATGAGCAAGGCCCAGAAAGGAATTGGTAGGAACACCAGAGGAGCAAAACAAGTGCAAGAGGAACCATCAGGGAAAGACAAACCACTACACGGGATGTACCACTGGCAGATAGAAGAAGTGGCTGATACTGAAAAATTCTGCCAGTGGCTGGATAAAACTGGACTGGAAGACGGGACAGAGGCACTAATCATATCTGCACAGGAACCGGTCTTAAGCACAATATTAATAGAGGCCGGGGTCTATCACATGAGGCAGGACCCCAGGTGCAGACTGTGCAAAGATGCCCCCGAGACAATCCAGCACATAACAGTAGGGTGCAAGATGCTAGCAGGAAAAGCGTACATGGAAAGCCATAACCAAGTGGCTGGCATAGTGTACAGAAACATCTGTGCCAAGTATGGACTGGAAGTCCTAAGGTCAAAGTAGGACACACCTCCGAAGATGGTTGAGAATGACCAAACTAAGATCCTGTGAGACTTCCAGATACAGATGGACAAACTGGTAATGGCTAACCAACCGGACATGGTAGTGGTGGACAGATGGGAGAACAAAGCTATGGTGATAGATGTGGCAAGACTAAGTGAAAATAGCATCAGGAAAAGGAACTTGAGAAGCTCGAGAAGTATCAAGGGCTGAAAGAAGAGCTATAAAAGATGTGGAAGATGAAGACAACACCCTGTGGTGACAGGAGCCCTTGGTGCAGTGACCCCCCCCCCCCCCCCCCCCCGAACTGGGAGAGTGGCTCCAACAGATCCCAGAAAGAATATCCGAGATCTCTGTCCAGAAAAGCGCAGTCCTAGGAACAGCTAAGATAGTGCACAGGACCCTCAAACTCCCAGGCTTCTGGTAGAGGACCTGAGCTTGAGGGGAAAAAATACCACCTGAAGGATGGACGAGTGGGGAATTTTATATTTTATATATAAGGGAGAACATTGCTAACTTGGCACTGTGGATGACAGTTGAAATAATCATGATTGCATGATTGGGTAATGAGGAAATGAGTGGGCACAGGGAAAACATTTACTTAATTTTTAATTACTGAGCTTATTATTTGTTCATTTTTTCATGTGAATGTTTGTTCATTTAATTAAAAAACATGTTTGGAATAAAAAATGTTATTGTCCGAAAATGTAAAATAGTTTTAATTATTAATATCCACATTATATATGTAATGTTTAATGATACAATATATTAACATATTTTTAATACTTTATATTTCATTGATTTTTGGTTAAAAACGAACACTTTTAGCTATTACAGTATGAATGCCTTTTGCAACTACTCATGCCAACATACCAGTAATGTAAAATGTAAAAATGTAAAATAGTTTGAATTATTAATATCCACATTATATATGTAATGTTTAATGATGATACAATATATTAACACATTTTTAATACTTTATATTTCATTGATTTTTGGTTAAAAACGAACACCTTTAGCTATTACAGTATGAATGCCTTTTGCAACTACTCATGCCAATATACCAGTTTATTTTAATACAAACTTTGTTATAGATGCAAAAAAAAGAAGCAATTGTTACAGTCAAAGTCTTCAGAAGGACTGTGGCAGATTCTCCAAGATGCTCAGTAAAACTTACCAGCTAATTTCCTTATAAAACTGCACACATTTTTTCTGAAACTAGTGATGTTTTTAAAGGAAAGGGTTGTCACACCAAATATTAACTTTATTTTATTTATTATTGTTTACTGCTTTTTCTGGTATTTTTTTTTTTTACACAGAAGCATTTAATTTAATTATTTTTAAGGCATCATTTTTTACAGCATTCCTTTGCGTGTGCCTAAGACTTTTGCACAGTACTGTATGTATAATAATTGTAAAATGTATAATAAATTTTAAAATTAGCAAGCAGCTACAAAATGCCATAAGCATTAATGTTTTTGTGCCTGCTGTGTCTGTGTTTTATTTCCGTTTATTGCTTCCCTGTGACTATATATACAGTACTTCTTCAACAAGCAGCAGTGTAGTCTGTCAGTGTCCCCATCGAAAACGCAGTCACTAACCAAACTACAAACATGGACTCCCAGAACTACACATCCCAGAAAACACAGCGCCCTCTGTCACCGGCCTATTGAACACAGCTGACAATCGACACACACATCATTAGTCTCCCCATATAACCACGCCAGTTCCACACCTTCACTGCAATGTATTGTTCTGTGTTCCAACCAGTACTACTGAGCCTTTTCATTGTCTGCCTGCTATCTCGTTATTCTGATCCCTGCTAGTATTTCTCTCTCATCTTTTGCCTCGCCTACTTTGTGTTGTTTACATGATCGATCAACCCTCACCTGATTACCGACTATGTCTCTCGTCACATGTAAAGGTTCCCCCAGCTGGAACGGCTTCTCGAGACCAGTGCCTTCGTGTCACCTGCAGAATTCTGGGGCGAAAAAACACCGCGAAAAAAACAGACCAGAAAACCAGAGATTGGCCCTTTATTCACAGCTTTTTCACCAAAGATAAAATGTTCCAAACAACCTTTTATAACATCCCAAAAAGCTGTTTATCTTTCTAAAGGTTGTGTTGTGTCTATATGTATGTGCAGGTGTGTGTGTGTATGCGTGTATGTGTGAATGTGTGTGTGTACGTGTATGTGTGTGTGTGTATGCGAATGTGTTAATATCTTGTGCTAAGTCAGCAAAATCATAAGCAAAATATCCTGTATATATATTTCATATCAACAGATGTCCTCAACAACTCATCAACTCAGCATTTACGCACGACAAAGCGCGAGATGTTTTTACGACAATTTTAAACAAAGACTATGTTTAGTCTAACAAAAGTGTCTTCTTCACTGGACGAAGGTCAGGTTACACAGGAATAGTTAATAAAGGATCTAAGAAGCTAAATATTAAACTCATAAAGTCTTAACATTAAAATCATAAAGTCTTAACAATCCTAAATTACATTCTGCATTCTAAAACTATAAAACTAACTTAAATCACTTAATGCAGCTTTAAATCTAACATTAAATCTAACATTCAATCATTTCAATTTCAAATTCAACACTGAAGAGACTGGTTAAATCTAACAATCCTAAATCACGTTCTGAAGCTATAAAACTAACTTAAATCATGGCTTTAAATCTAACAATCCCCCCCCCCCTTTAATACCATTTATAGTATTAGATTAGATTTTAATTAGATTAGTGTTACACCCTAGCAGGACGATAATATACATTGTTTTCCCTATGCGGGGGTTTATGGGTAAAAACATTTATCATTTTATACATTCTATCCATTAGGCATTTAAAAATGCAGGGTCCCAGAAAAATAAACAAAAGAAAGACCACAGGTATACACATAGACAGAATAGCGGTCCATTTACCAAATAGTCTAGAAAACCACATCCACCCTGCCGCGTCTCCATGCTCGTCATGCTCCAGCTGTTGAGCGATCTGTTTCATTTGATGTACAGCTGCACCTATTTCGCCATCTGGGTTGTCATTAGCAGGGACAAAAGTGCAACAGCTTTCTCCGACCATAGCACAAACACCCCCCTTTTCTGCCAACAAAATATCAAGGGCCATACGATTTTGAGTAGTCATTAGATGCAGGGCAGTTAATTCAGTCCTAATACCATCTACAGCTCTAGTGGTTTCATTAACAAAGCTGGCTAAGCAATAATGTGTTATTTCTACTTCCCCCCACAGATCAGATACACCAAAATGAGGAAACATCGATGTCCAGAAACGGTGCCATTTAGAAGTAAGCTGATGTGTCAGGGGTGGGAAAGTACCATAGACGTTTCGTTTCGGGCGATGAGTAGAGAGGGGATGGATAGTGGTGATAGCGTTCTTGAGTCGTATGGGAGCACAAACGCCTGACCACTTGGTGGGAAAAGAAACAAAGAGATCAGATCTATTACCACAGTACCAGTACCAGTTTAATGCTAATTTAACACCAGGATAATTACTAGGGTGTGGTAGAACACAATTAGGATGAGCCCTACATGTATTATTGACATACCCGATACTGTTGCGTGTACAATTAGTTAGTGGAGGGTTACATTGGCATGAATTTGGGACCCAGCGAGGACATGGAGAGGTGGCGGAATTCTGATCATATATGTGATTACATTGAGACTTAGGAATTTGTCCCAAATACACGTTACTTCTTTTAGAGTAATTTGTTCTAAAACAGTGAGGGAAAATGAAATTAGAAGGCATGTCTACCTGCAAAGTAGTGAGGATAGAATCTGTAGTATAATGTCGGGGGTATCTGTGCCAGATACTGAAGAAGTCTGGTTTAACATTGCTACCACAGAGGGGTGCGGAGAGTAATTACAGAAAGGGCCCCAAAATTTAAAAGGTTGGCCCTTTGGGCCCCAAGCATAATATAAAGCTTCAGAACATAGCGGCAAAGGTGGGCGTGTAATAATAGTAGAAGACGGCATCAAATGACATACATAACAACTTTCGTTTGTGTGTGTTCGTGCAGTCCAGTTAGCGAATTGCCAGAAGATGTTGTCTCGAGGTCCAGCTCGAGTGGGTAACCCTGCTCCAAGCAGCAGTAGAGTAGTCACGAAAGCTCGAGCGGGTAACCCTGCTCCGAGCAGCAGTAGAGTGGTCATGAAAGCTCGAGCGGGTAACCCTGCTCCGAGCAGCAGTAGAGTAGTCACAAAACTCGTGATGAGGACTGTCATGGTTGTAGTGAGGATGATTGGTCCCAAACGGGGCGCGAGATCTCTTCCCCTCTTTGTTCACAACGTCTTGCAGGTAATCTGAGGATTCTCAGTCGGCCAGGGCTGCACACAGGTCACGTCAAATCTGTGTAGAGCTCAGAGAGAGAGAGAGAGAGAGAGAGAGAGAGAACAGAGACTGGATATGGACACAGAAAAAATGTTAATAGCAAACTTGTCATTGTAACACAGCTTTGTTATGGAGCCCTCTTCAATCGCATGGCATGGATCCACTGTGGAAAAAGGTCAGTTAAAACAGCAGTACAAGTAATGGCGACTATTTCTGCAGGCCCACTATATCTAGGTTCTCCCAATTGTCCAAATCATTTAAAAAGTCGCACCAGCACCTTGTCTCCCACTTGGAAGGGGTGTGTGGGTGCTGATGGTGGAGACGATATTGTACTATTGACCTTAGTACAAATTTTATGCAACTTATCGATAAGGGCTGCAGAATACTCATCCATATGTGTTTTCAAATCAGAGGTACCCAGAGCCGGAGTCCCCTTCCTCCAGGGGAGAGGGAAAGGTCTTCCAAAAATAATTTCGTAGGGGGAGAAACCCCCTAGACTAGGTTTTGATGTCATACGAATTTCAGCCAGAGTGGCTGGCAATAAGTCTACCCAATTTTTCGAACCTGTGGCCTGCATGGCCTTAGTTAGTTTGTCTTTCAATGTTCGATTAGTACGTTCTACGATACCAGAAGATTGAGGGTGGTACGGAATGTGAAAACGCCAGTTTAGTGAGAGATACTTACAGAGGTCTTGTGTGACTTTTGAGGTGAAAGGGGTACCTTTGTCTGAGTCTATGGCGTCTGGAACCCCATAACGAGGTATTATTTCTTTTGCCAGAATATGAGTAACTACCTTTGTGTTCTCTCGAGAACAAGGAAAGGCTTCTACCCATTTAGAGAATTTGTCCACAATCACCAGGAGATATTTAAACGGCCCATAGGGAGGCATGTGTGTGAAGTCGATTTGTCATTCTAGGAATGGAGACGTAGGTATGGGTAAACACTCGTGTTTCGCGACTGCTTTAGAGGGATTATTTTGTGTGCAGATGAGGCATCTCTCGAGAATTGAGTCCACCAAACTGTTTAAATTGGCTATACAAAAAAGTTTGTTCATGTCCCCCTTCACCCCCCTTCATGCACGATGTGTCACGCCGTGAAATTCATGCACGAGGAAGGGAAGGCAATGAGATGGAAGACAAAGGCAGCCATCCTGACTGTACCATAGGCCATCAGAGGCAACATAAGCACCCTGTAACTGCCAAAAGGCAGAATCATTTGGAGAGGCTGAAGCCTGTAAAGAAAAAAGATTGAGATCGGGAATCAGTGTACTGGCAAGGCAAGACGTATTACATGGCGAAGGATCTAGGCCAGGAGACATGACACCAGAAGCAGCAGCAAGTTTTGCAGTACGATCAGCAAAAGAATTACCCATGATTTCAGGTGTGTTTCCCGAGGCATGCACTTTAGTTTTAACTATGGCGAGTGACCTAGGGAGATGACAAGAATCAATGAGATTTTGTACTAAGGTGGAGTGTGAAATGGGCTTCCCGTCTGTGGCGTGGAAGCCTCGAGACTGCCAAATTTTCCCAAAATCATGGGCCACACCAAAGGCATAATGAGAGTCTGTGTAGATTGTGACATCCTTGCCCTGAAACAAAATACAAGCATGCATTAGCGCATACAACTCGGCTGCCTGTGCCGAAGAGAAAAGAAGAGCATAGGCCTCATGCACAATATCAGGCAGTGAACACACAGAATAACCACAGAGGAAAACACCATCTGAGGGTTTAGAACAAGAGCCATCAACAAAGAGTACTTCCCCCGTCCCTAGAGGGCTGGAGGAGAGATCAGACCTGATACTGGTAGTGTGCAAGATTTCAGATAGACAATCATGATTGGTGTCCTCCAGAGTGTCGTCCTGAGAATTAAGAAGGCATGCAAGAGCGTGACCTACAGTATTGAAAGAGGATGTGGCACGAATTTCGAGATTGTCAGTAGAAAAGAGAATGGTTTCATATCCGGAGCGTCACTGTGCTGGGTCTGTAAATTTTGCAACACCTGTTTAACTTGATGTGATGAGTGCAAGATCAGTGGGTGAGACAAAACCAATTTTTCCTCATCTAAAACCATCAGAGCACAGGCAGCGACAGCCCTTAGACACGCAGGTAAGCCTTGAGCAACAGTGTCTAATGTTTTGGATAAAAACGCACAAGGACGCATCCCACCCCCATGCTCCTGGGCCAAAACAGCAGAGGCTGTGCCTTGGTGTTCACAGGCATAGAGATGGAAGGGCTTTGAGTAGTCAGGTAAACCCAGCGCTGGGGCGGAACAAAGAGCGCTTTTGAGGGAGTGATAAGCGTCCATCATAGTGTCAGTCCAGGTCAAAGGATGTTGCAGTGGATCGTGATGAGAGATTGCAGAACGGAGAATCTTGTCATATAGAGAGCAGTCAGGGATCCATTGTCTGCAGTAATTGATAAGACCCAGAAAAGACATCAGTGCATGTTTAGTTGCAGGGCGTTTTGTGTCTAGAATCACCCGCACCCGATCAGATGACAGCTTACGACAACCTTGCGAAAGTTCAAAACCCAGATACCTAACAGTGTCCATACAAAATTGGAGCTTGGTTCTGGAAACCTTGAAGCCCTTGTGCGCCAGATGTTGGAGCAGGCGTAAGGAGGTGTCTTGGCAGATTTCTGGTGATTCAGCAGATACCAGAAGATCATCTGCGTACGTCAGGACCACAGAGCCCTGAGGGAGGGAGAGGTCACAGAGTGCGTTATGAATTACGGCTGAGAAAACAGCAGGAGAATCAATAAAACCTTGCGGTAGGCATGTCCAAGTATACTGCTTCCCCCTGTGCGTGAATGCAAACAAAGGCTGTGTGTTTTCTTCAACAGGAATGCTGAAAAAAGCAGAACAGAGATCAATAACGGAAAAACAGCAATGGTGAGCAGGAACTTGTGACATTACAGAGGAAACGTCAGGTACAATGGGTGCCACAGGGACAATCTTACATAAGTCCTGCATAAAACACCAGGTACCATCAGGTTTAGGTACTGGATTGACAGGTGTATTGTACGAGCTGGTACACGGTCTCACCACGCCTTGCTCGAGGAGAGACTGTAGGATGACATCGATTCCTTTGTCTTTGTCTTCAGAGACAGGATACTGTCTAACAAACAAGAAGCACGTGTTTAAGCTTAGCTTCATAAGGAACACAATGAACTAGGCCAACCTCGTCCTTGTGTTCAGCCCAAATGGAGGAGGGGAGATCATTAAAAGGATCTGTAGAAGGATCTGTAGAAGAAATAAGTGTTTACAGAAGCCATGCAAACAGCAGAGATATTTGGAACAGTCCTATGTGAAGAAAGATAAGATAGGGGGGGGAGGCAGAAAGTCAGGAGTGCAAATAATCATTTTTGATCCCTGAAACGAAATGGATAAATGTAACAGACTCATTAGATCCCGCCCCATTAGATTAAAAGGACACTGTGGCATAAACACAAAAGAGTGATGTTTACGAAGTGCTGTGTCAGCGGGACAGGTTACCAATAACGGAGGAGTGCAAGGGGAGGAGAAAGGGACCCCATCAATTCCCACAGAGCGAACAGTTTTGTTAGAAATAGGGCCCTCGTAGGATTTTCCCACAGAGGACATCGTAGCACCAGTATCAATCAGAAAAGGAAGCACCTTTCCATCTATAGCTAATTCTACGACAGGCAAATCATTGGCTAGATAAGAGTCGAAAGAACAATGTAGCATCATGGGGTCACAGCTCTGTAGGCAGCTCTAAGTTTGATATGGGCCTGTGGGGCGTTGCTGCGTGAAAGGGTTTGCCGTAGGGGCAGACAGAGCAGCAACAACGACAATTATTCAAAAATGTTGAAATAAAGAGCAGATTGTTTTGCTGCTGATTCAATTGCATGTTTCCCAGACAAGTCCACGTCTCACTAAAACGCGTCAAAAACTTTGAAGTGAGTTCAGCCTTCTCCTGTTTACAATTAATAACCTGTGAAAGATCATGGCTAGCCTGTTGTCATGAGAGCAGATAATGCGTCAATTGTTCCTTTAATTCTCTCATGACTCTATTGGTATCTTTCCAGTAGAACTTAAGCTCATGCTTTGTGGTGGTTTTGCTGTCTTCTTCTGCCTTAGTTTCAACTACTTCGTAGTCATCATTCTCAGGGTCTAAGCAGGGCACTGCAGCTAATAATGCAGCTTCATCATAACTATCGCTTAGAACAGCATGCAGGATAAAAAGGTAATCTGCTCCGACCAGCTGGGAATGTCTACACATTTTTACGAGCATGTCTACAAAGTTAAGTGGTTTGTCTACCGAAGGCAACAACTTAATAATATCTTTTAGGTCTGATGCCGAAGGCGGAGTGATCTTAAATCCTCTTCCCCTCCGAGCCAACACACAGGCTGTATTCACGGGGCGAGGCAGCGGAGAGGAACCCACATTATCATTGTTATCATCATCAGAGTCATCGTCTGTATTGGAATCGTTAGTCTCGTTTTTTTGTAACAGCGTGTTTGAGCTTACAGAGGGTTTTTCCTTATCTGCTTTAGGTTTATGACGTTTAGCACCTGTGTCAAGAGATACAGCACTAGGAACGCTATCAGCGGGACATGAAGTATTTGCAGGTGTGTTTACAGGAACGTTTTTTGATCTCCCGTACATCGGCGGGAGAGCAGAGGCTGTATGTGTAGATCTAGACAAAGCAGGTTTTGCTTTCTCGTCAGGCTTAGGGCATGGTACTGATTTCTTTTGCTATTTAGTTTCTTTACTTCTGTGAAAATCATCCCATATTGATTTAATTTTAATCCATTCTAAATAGCCTTTGGTCATATAATCATAATCCCATTCTGGGTTGCCAAATCCTTCATATATCTGTTTATGTGCCAAAGCGAGGTAGTTTGATTTAAAAGTTCCGGCACGAGGATAAATCAAAGACTGAGGCTGTGATTCTGTCCATTCAGCTAATTTGTCTAACCACGGAGTAGTGTAGAATTCTAAATCACATCGATTCATCCAATCCCGTGGAGTTTCTTCAGGATCGGGTCTGAATGCCTCCTTAGCACAATTACCCCCCATGATGGTTGCACGAAGGAATCAGTCTCGAGATGAATTATTATGGGTTTAACTCATAAAGCGCGCTCTTCCCGTGACAGCTCATTCACGAGGATAAACACTTCCCGTGGCTCTTCCACGAGGATAACCAAACAATCTTCCCATGCCTCTACACGAGGATAACCAAAAAATCTTCCCGTAAAACCAGTTACAAGGATAACCAAACAATCTTCCCGTGCCTCTACACGAGGATAACCAAAAAATCTTCCCGTAAAACCAGTTACGAGGATAACCAAACAATCTTCCCGTGCCTCTACACGAGGATAACCAAAAAATCTTCCCATAAAACCAGGTAAAACCAGTTACAAGGATAACCAAACAATCTTCCCGTGACAGCTCATTCACGAGAATAAACAAATATACTGGGTTTTTCTGATACTACCAACCAGGCGGAAGTCCCCTCCAACTAATCAATTAAAAGAGACCCCTTACCTGATTGGAAGTATCCCCGTACGGGCCACCAAATTGTAAAGGTTCCCCCAGCTGGAACGGCTTCTTGAGACCAATGCCCTTGTGCCACCTGCAGAATTCTGGGGCAAAAAAACACCAGGAAAAAAACAGACTCATAAAAACATCTCGCGCTTTGTCATGCGTAAATGCTGAGTTGATGAGTTGTTAAGAACATCTGTTGATATTAAATATATATACAGGATATTTTGTTAATATCTTGTGCTAAGTCAGCAAAATCATAAGCAAAATATCCTGTATATATATATATATATATATATATATATATATATATATATATATATATATTTATTTCATATCAACAGATGTCCTTAACAACTCATCAACTCAGCATTTGCGCACGACAAAGCGCGAGATGTTTTTACGACAATTTTAAACAAAGACTATGTTTAGTCTAACAAAGAAGTGTCTTCTTCACTGGACGAAGGTCAGGTTACACAGGAATAGTTAATAAAGGATCTAAGAAGCTAAATATTAAACTCAAAGTCTTAACATTAAAATCATAAAGTCTTAATAATCCTAAATTACATTCTGCATTCTAAAACTATAAAACTAACTTAAATCACTTAATGCAGCTTTAAATCTAACATTAAATCTAACATTCAATCATTTCAATTTCAAATTCAACACTGAAGAGACTGGTTAAATCTAACAATCCTAAATCACGTTCTGAAGCTATAAAACTAACTTAAATCATGGCTTTAAATCTAACATCACATGATTTGGCTTTGTTTGCAGTTTGCTTCTCAATCTCCTTCTGCACATACATCCATAAGTGCCTGCAATCTGACAGGATACTTCGCCGTAACATAGATGTAGCGAAAGGAACTAACCAGCCTGCTCTGAACGCTCAGGGGCGATTGTTAGGAGAACATCAGCAGATGTTAGCCGACCTCGACACCAGGATGGCCCAACTAACGTCTGTGATGTCACAGACCCTCCAAACACGCCCTGAGTCATCTGCTCACTCTGCGCTGCCACTTCCGCCACCTGAGAAATACACCGGGGTTCCGTGTGCATGTAAGGGATTTCTGATTCAGTGTTCCCTGTATTTTCCCTCCATGCCTCATCTCTCTGACAAGCAGAAGATCTTTCAACTGTTGTCCTTTCTTTCTGGCAAAGCATTACGATGGGCCAGCACAGTTTGGAGGAGAGGTGGTGACCACACTACATTCTATGACCAATATCTCTCCATGTTTTCTTGAGTTTTTGATCACGAGCCCCAGGGAGTAGAAGTCAGCGAGAGATTGCTCTCCCTTTTTGAAGAGTCAAGAGGAGTAGCAGAGTATGCACTGGAGTTCAGAACAATGGCTGCGGCCAGTGGATGGAACGAACCAGCTCTCAAAGCAGTGTTTCATCAGGGACTGCGGTCTGAGGTCCTGCGAGAACTGGCATGCCAAGATGAATGGCTCACACTCGACGCACTGATTGATATGGCCATTCGCATAGACCAGCTATTGACTCATTGTCCCTTGTTAGAGGAGAACAGCTTTTTCAATCACACAACCGATGAACCCATGCCCATGGACATCACCTGCACCAAGTTAAAAATCTTAGATCGTGAACATCGCCATAAGGAGGGCTTATGTTTTTATTGTGGAGATTCAGAACATCTGATTTATGACTGTCCCATCTGGCCACCCCGTGCTAGCCCAGCTGAAGTACCAGCTCGCATGGTGAGTCTGGGAAGGAAGTTTAATTCTAAATCTTTTGAAGTTCCAGTGTCTTGTCTTGTTCTTGTCTGCCTTTATAGACTCTGGGGCAGAAGGCAACTTCATTAGCCTCTCGGCGACTCAGAAGCTCAACCTGCCCACTACACCATTACAAAGTAAACTCAGCATCTGTGCCATTGATCGAGGACCCATCAGAGATGGCATAGTCTCCACACACACTGCTCCAGTCCAACTTCAGGTGGGAGCCTTACATTCTGAACTCATCTCACTGTATATCACTCACACTGTCAACCATGACATAATTCTTGGTTACTCCTGGCTGCAACTCCATGATCCACTCATCTCATGGCAGAACAAGAAGATCTGTAGATCAAACACCTGTTTTCAGCATTGTCTCTCTCTGCCACAGTTACAGGTCTAATCCACTTTGGTGGAAAGCCCCCAGCCCAACATCATGGAACATGTTCCTGAGCACTACTCAGATCTCAAAGAGGTCTTCAGCAAGGGGAAGGCCTGTGGTTTATCACCTCACAGACCCTACAACTGTGCCATAGACCTGCTGCCAGGAATGTTGCCTCCTAGAGGCAGAACCTACCTGTTGTCTCAGAAGAAGCATGATGCCATGGAGGAATACATTCAAGAGGCCCTCAAACAAAGATACATCCATCCATCAAGATCTCCTGCTTCTGCTGGGTTCTTTTTTGTGGAGAAATGAGGAGGAGGGCTTCATCTGTGCATTGACTATAGAGGACTCAATCAGGTATTGGTTAAGTATCCATATCCCCTGCCCCTGGTCCCTGCTGCTCTTGAACAACTTCACTGTGTCAAGATCTTTAGCAAGCTTGACCTACGAAGTGCCTACAACCTGATCTGGATCAGGGAGGGAGATGAGTGGAAGACTGCATTCAGCACCACTACTGGTCACTTCGAGTACCGGGTCATGCCATATGGCCTGGCTTCAGTGCCCAGTGTGTTCCAGTGCCTCATAAATGACATTCTTAGGGACATGCTGGGCAGATTCATCATTGCTTACATCGACAATATCCTCATTTACTCTCCAGATGAGGACAGCCACATTCACCATGTGCGCACGGTCCTGCAGTGTCTACTTGACAACCACCTATATGTCAAGGCAGAGAAATGTGAGTTCCATCAACAACGCATCTCATTCTTGGGCTATATCATCAGTGCTGAGGGCAATAGCATGGACTCCAACAAGGTCTCTGTGGTCACTGAATGGCCAGTTCCCACCTCCGTCAAGGATCTGCAATGTTTCCTTGGGTTTGTAAACTTCTACCATCGTTTCATCAGGAACTTCAGTTCCATTGCATCTCCACTCACCACCTTGCTAAAGAAGGGCCCCAAGAAGCTCAGCTGGAACCCAGCAGCTGAGGAGGCCTTTAACAAGCTCAAGAAAGCCTTTGTCTCTGCTCTGATAATACAGCATCCGGATCCCATCAAACCTTTCGTAGTAGAAGTAGACGCATCCGACACCGGAGTAGGTGGTATCCTCTCCCAATGTTTTGGTGAGAAGAACAAGCTCCACCCCGTAGCATACTTCTCAAAGAAGCTTACTTCCACAGAAAGGAATTATGATTTGGGAAACCGAGAACTGTTAGCCATCAAGTTGGCACTGGAGGAGTGGAGACACTGGCTGGAGGGAGCAGCACATTCATTCACGATTCTCACTGATCACAAAAATCTTGAGTACTTAAAGAAAGCTAAGAGGTTGAATCTCCGCTAAGCAAGATGGGCACTTTCTACCAGATTTGATTTCACAATAGCATTTCGTCCAGGTTCCAAGAACACCAAAGCTGATGCCCTGTCTGGCAACTTTAACCCTGCACAGCCTGATTCTTCACACCACACGATTATACCCGCCGAGTGCTTCATCCAGTCCATTACCTGGGATGTAGATCAAGAGAACAGAGGAGCACAGCCCAGATCCACACCTGAGGAGCTTCCACCTGGCTTTCTTTAGGCCAAGGTCACTCTGAGGACACCTTATCACCTGGGCTCACACGTCCCCAGCGATTGGACATCCAGGTAGTCAAAGAACCTACCAGATACTGAAAAACAAGCACTGGTGGGAGAACATGCTGACGGAAATCACTCAGTTCATCACGTCATGCTTGGAGTGTGCACAGGCCAAGGTTCCCAGGACATCACCAGCAGGAAAGCTGTGCCCTCTTCCCAACGACCCTACTCACACCTTACTGTGGACTTCATCATAGATCTTCCACCATCTCAAGATAACACCACCATCCTGGTAATCATTGAAAGGTTCTCCAAGTCACTTAAGCTTATTCCTCTACCAGGCCTCCCCACAGCATCTCAAATGGTAGAACTCATGTTTCACCATATTTTCAGGTACTTTGGCATCCAGAAGACATCATCAGTGACCAGGGTCCACAGTTTATATCACACTTCTGGTCATGCTTCATGGAACACCTGGGAGTATCAGTCAGCCTCACATCCGGTTATCACCTGCAGTCTAATGGTCAAGTTGAAAGAGACAATCAGGAAGTAGGCTGCTTCTGGAAAACCTTCTGTATGTGTAACCAGGTTGACTGGGTGCAGTTCCTCCCCTGGGCCAAGTATGCACAAAACTCCCTGAAACATTCAGCAACACAACTAACACCTTTTCAGTGCATACTCAGCTACCAACCACCCCTGTTCCCCTGGGATCACACCCCAGCCCAGGTACAATCAGTAGAGGACCGGTTCAAGTGCAGCCAAGAAGTATGGGAGGAGGTGCACCAACACTTAGAATCCGTCAACGCCAAGTACAAGGAGTACGCGGACAGGCACAGGGGCCCGAACCCAGATTTTTCCCCAGGCGACAGGGTCTGGGTCTCCATGAAACATCTACATGAACCCAACACAAGTAAGAAGCTTCAACCATGCTACATTGGACCATTCAAAGTCGTCAAACGCATCAACGAAGTCTCATATAGACTGGAACTCCCCCCACACAGCTGAATCTCCCCCATGTTTCATGTCTCATGCCTGAAACCTGCCATCCCAGGTCCTTTGTCATCCAACTCACCAACACAGGAACACCCAGCTCTGGAACTGGAAGGAGAACCCATCTACCAGGTAAACAAGATACTGAACTCTAGACACAGAAGAGGGCATATTGAGTACCTGGTAGACTGGGAGGGTTATGGTCTGGAGGAACAGAGCTGGGTAGAAGCCAAGGACAGCCTGGACCCTCGCTCAAACAAGAATTCCATGCTCTGCATCCAGACAAGCCTTCACCTAGAGGGAGAGGTTGGCCCAGAAAGAATAGAGCTCCAGGAGGGAGCTCCTCGGGGGAGATTCTGTCAGTATCCCCATTGAAAACGCAGTCATTAACCAAACTACAAACACGGACTCCCAGAACTACACATCCCAGAACACACAGCGCCCTCTGTCACTGGCCTATTGAACTCAGCTGACAATCATCACACACATCATTAGTCTCTTCATATAACCACGCCAGTTCCACACCTTCATTGTGAAGTGTTATTCTGTGTTCCAACCAGTACTACCGAGCCTTTTCATTGTCTGCCTGCTATCTCGTTATTCTGACCCCTGCTAGTATTTCTCTCTCATCTTTTGCCTCACTTACTTTGTGCTGTTTGCATGATTGATTGACCCTCGCCTGGTTACCGACTATGTCTTTCGTCACACGATTTGGCTTTGTTTGCAGTCTGTTTCTCAATCTCTTTCTGCACATACATCCATAAGTGCCTGCAATCTGACATAGTCAATCCTCCCTGTCATACTGGCTCATATGTACACCTCAGTCAAATCATTCACATGAACAAACAGCTCAGATGTTGAAAAGAGGTTTCCATGGAAGCATTTAAATTGTTATAGCACCACTCATCACACAGTGGTGCTTGTGAATGACTCAGTTAAATAAATGAAACAAAAATATTATACTTGGTCATTTATTTAAAATGATCCAACTGGTAAAACTGGTATGTGAACCTCTAAGAGTAGCAGTTAATTTGAAGGTGAAATTCAAGTCAATTTTTTCAATCAATGGCTTAACAATTAGGTGTGAGTGGGCACCCTATTTTATTTAAACAGGGATTTGTCAAAATCTGATCTTCCTAACACATATTTTGGGTGATACGGTGGTGTAATGGTTAGCACTGTTGCCTCACAGCAAGAAGGTTCTGGGTTTGAGCCCAGCGGCTGATGGGGGCCTTTCTGTGTGGAGTTTGTATGTTCTCCCCGTGTCTGCATGGGTTTCCTCTGGGTGCTCCAGTTTCCCCACAGTTCAAAGACATGCGGTAAGGTTAACATGGGGCAGCCATGGCCTGAAGGTTGGGCTGAAGTGCCCTTGAGCAAGGGCATCTAACCCACAACTGATCCCCAGGTGCTGTAGCATAGCTGCCCACTGCTCTGGGTATGTGTGTGTGTTCATTGCTCAGATGTGTTCACTGCTTTAGATGAGTTGAATGCAGATGTTAAATTTCACAGTGTGCTTAAGTCTGTGCTTGAGTGTATGTTTGACAAATAAAGGCTTCTTCTTTATGGAAGTGTATCACTGCATGAACAAAGGAGATTTCTGTGGACCCTGTGTACCAGCTCTAAAAGCAGACTTGTTTTCAAACATCACATCACTATTTAGGTCTATGGTCTGAATATAGCTGTAAGCACTTTTGGTTTTACCTCCTCAGTACACATACTTAACTCTGATTACAGCCCCGTGTGATGTAGGAAAAGATCTCATAATATCATCAACATGACTTATGCTGATGAGCCATAGGTATGGTTTGGCTTGACCAGCCATCAGTCGACAAATTGGACATCCTCGGCCCATCTTTGCTCCTCAAAGACTAACCTTGTGTCCGAAATCACTCAGTTGTTCACAACTCCCTACTCACTATATAGGGAATTACTATATAGAGGACTATATAGTGAGCTCATTGATGCAATGAAAAAACACTTTCGGACACTACTCTGCCATGCCGTTATTTACATCATTGCTTTTGCACAATTCAAACATGCATGGTGGGTTTTCAAAATAAATACATGCATGTGTTTTTGTGATAAATACATATTATACTGAGCATATTTCCCACATTAATAAATACAAAGTACTTTATGTCTGCTGCATCTTTCAGTTCTTTTAAATCAAGTCTGAATACTTTCTTCTTTCCCGCTGCCTTTTATTAAATTAAATTTGAGGTTTTTTATTAATTTCTTGCTCTGCACTGTAACTCTTTGTGGCAGAGGGGGCGTGGTCAAGCATCGGTCTGTGAATGAAGGGCGGAGTCAGGGAAGGTAAGTGGTAGAATCACTGCACCTGATGGGAATTAACCTGTGTTTGTGTGTCTTCCCCAATGACTGCGCCCTATAAGAGGAGACAGAGAGCAGAGGAAGAGAGCTCTCCCCCAACCAGAACACTTGTGTGCATGCATGGGTGCCTGGGAGAGTGAATGGCTGCAAAGCTGAAAAGCTAAAAATAAAGTGGTTTTTGGGAACTCAGTTCTGGCCTGCCGTGCTTCTGTGCTCCACCCACCTGGTTTGATTCGACAGTGGTGCCGAAACCTGGGATGGAGTGCAGAAGAGAACAGCCCCATAGAGTCCTCCCCCTTCAAGGACCTGATCCATGCCCTTGCCATGGCCCAACAGAGCCAGCACCAGGCGCTGATCACCCTCCGGAAGGAGCACGAACAACGGTTCAAAGCCCTGGTGTTGGCACAGCAGGAAGCTTGCCAGGCGTTCCGGCACCTGCTCGCATTGGCGGGGCCCACGATCACCACCGCCGCGGACCCTCCCCACCTCACCCTAACGAAGATGGGTCTGCATGATGACCCCGAAGCCTTCCTCGCTCTTTTTGAGCAGGCAGCAGAGGTGTGGGGTTGGCTGGTGGAACAGCGCGTGGCACGCCTCCTCCCCCTGCTAACGGGCGAGGCGGAGCTGGCCATGCTACAGCTCCCTGCCGACAACCGGCTGGTCTACGTGGACCTCCGCAGGGCCATCCTCCAACTTGTGGGTTGCACCCCGGAACAGCAACGGCAGCGCTTACGGGCGCTGCACCTGGAGGAGGTCAGCCGGCCGTTCGCGTTTGGCCAGCAACTCCGGGACGCCTGCCAGCGGTGGCTGAGGGCTGACAACCGCGATGCCGAGGGACTCGTCGACCTGGTGGCGCTGGAACAATTTGTCACCTGACTTCCCAAAGGAACAGTGGAGTGGGTCCAGTGCCATCGCCCAGCATTGCTGGATCAGGCCATCGAGCTGGCGGAGGACCATATGGCGGCCGTTCCGATGGTAGGACAGCGTGTCTCCTCTTCTCCCCTCTCTTCTCTCTCTCCCTCTGCTCCTCGTCCTCGCCCCATTCCCCCACTGCGGAGGCCGGCTCCACTCCAGCCGGCCTGCCGCACCCACGGTGCCCTACCGTTTCCTACTTAGATGATATTATTATTTACAGTAATGACTGGCCGCGGCACTTAGAACACCTAAGGGCCGTCCTTAGGTCACTGAGGCAAGCGGGTCTCACAGCCAACCCGAAGAAGCGTGCGATTGGGCGGGTGGAAGTATGGTATCTGGGTTTCCACTTGGGCAATGGGCAGGTGCGTCCCCAAATTAATAAGACAGCAGTGATTGTGGCCTGCCCGAGGCCCAAGACCAAAAAGGGGGTGAGACAGTTCCTGAGGCTGGCTGGCAACTATTGTAGGTTTAAACCTAATTATTCGGACATCACCAGCCCGCTGACTGATCTCACTAAAAAGTGAGCACCAGATCCGGTCCAGTGGATGGAGCAATGCCAGTGGGCTTTCTCTGAGGTGAAGGCTGCACTGTGTGGGGGCCACTGTTACACTCCCCTGACTTTTCTCTCCCTTTTATTTTGCAGATGGACATGTCGGACAGAGGGCTGGGGGCTGTTTTGTCCCAGGAGGTGGGGGGGGATGTCCTGTGCTGTACATCAGCCGGAAGCTGTCAGTGCACAAGGGCAGGTACAGCACAATAGAAAAGGAATGCCTCGCCATCAAGTGGGTGGTCCTTGCCCTCCGCTACTACCTGCTAGGGCACCCTTTCACCCTCTATTCGGACCACGTGCCCCTGCAGTGGCTCCACCGCATAAAGGATGCCAACGCACGGATCACCCGTTGGTATCTGGCACTCCAGCCGTTTAAATTCGAGGTGGTCCACAGGCCGGGGGCACAGATGGTCGTGGTGGATTTCCTCTCCCGTCGGGGGGGGGGGGGGGGGGGGAGTCAGCTGCAGGCCGGACAGCTCCCCGACCGGAGTCGGGTGGTGGGGGTATGTGGCAGAGGGGGCGTGGTCAAGCATCGGTCTGTGAATGAAGGGCGGAGTCAGGCAAGGTAAGTGGTAGAATCACTGCACCTGATGAGAATTAACCTGTGTTTGTGTGTCTTCCCCAGTGACCGCGCCCTATAAGAGGAGAGGGAGAGCAGAGGAAGAGAGCTCTCTCCCCAACCAGAATACTTGTGTGCATGCGTGGGTGCCTGGGAGAGTGAATGGTTGCAAAGCTAAAAATAAAGTATTTTTTGGGAACTCAGTTCTGGCCTGCCGTGCTTCTGTGCTCCACCCACCTGGTCTGATTCTACACTCTTATTCTTGTATTTTATGTCTTCTTCTATTTTAGCTTATTTTCTATTCTCTTACTATTTTTAATTGTACTTGAATGTCCATTTATAATTTGCTTCTTCCATCGTCCATTCTTCCCAATACACTTTTTTTCAGTACAGCCGCAATGCATGATGGGATATATTGTTTGGTTCGTGCCCATCGGGCAGCACGGTGGTGCAGTGGTTAGCACTGTCACCTTGCAGCAAGAAGGTTCTGGGTTCGAACCCAGTGGCTGATGAGGGGCCTTTCTGTGCGGAGTTTGCTTGTTCTCCTCGTGTCTGTGTGGGTTTCCTCCAGGTGCTCTGGTTTCCCCCACAGTCCAAAGACATGCAGTTAGGTTAACTGGCTACTCTAAATTGTCTATTGATTAAGCTTGGAGAGGGATGGACTCCACCAAATTTAAATGCCCTAGACACACCAATGATGGAGGGTTAAAGTGTCATCAGTGGTGCCCCTATGGCCCTTGCTGGCTATGGGATAAAGAAGAAGAAGAAGAGTGACCATTGGTTGTACACTACTTTTCACGATGCACTGTGGGATACTATGAGTCCACTATATAGGGTGTAATAATTCTTACTATACATTCAGCCAGCACTACAAAATGGCGAACTCACTATATAGTCCACTATATAGTGAGTAGTGAGTGATTTCGGACACAGTCTAGACCTTTCCTGGATACTGATTTTGTACCATATCATGATTACAGTCACCTGTTGACATCACCTGTTTCATATCACAACATTATTTAATTGTTTTACCTCTTTACTAGCCCAAATTGCCCTGTCCCAACTGTTTTTTGGAATGTGTTGCAGACCTGAAACACAGGAATGGATGTATATTAACAAATGAAATGAAGTTCACCAGACAAAACATGAAATATCTTGGGTTCATACTGTCTGCAATGAAATACAAGTCAAAATACATTTAGAAATCAATGCTTTCTTTTTATAATTTGTATTTTCCATACTGTCCTAACTTCTTCTGATTTGGGGTTGTATTATAAATTATTGAAGTCTGGTTAGTTCAGCAGTATACAATGTCCAATGTTTTAATTTTCTGCTCCATTTAATTTTTTGTTCTCTTTGTCATGGAAGAAGAGATATGATAATCCCTCTGACCTTTGCAAGAGAAAAATGACAAAAGGAGGTTTTTTTTACTTCTGAAAACAAATGCTCATTAACAAGTGAATTGAACTCTTGGTTGGCTAACACTGTTGTCTACTGCTTACATTGAAGTGAGTGGCAAGTCCTTTATTTACTTATGAAAAACTGAGCAGAATGATCAGATGAAGCCACAGGAAGGGCACATTTTTAAATAGAATAATTAAAAATAAGTGCAAGATTATGGCTATCAAGATGTTGTTCAATAAAATGTTTTTAACATGAAGTAAAAATAATCCCTTTAGGAGTGTGACAATACATATTTCATTCTTAGTGGAGCTTTGGAAGCATTATAGAGTGAATTATCAATGTATTTTTAAATTCCAACCAAACATCTGGTTTAATTTGGTAGCTGTTCATCTCATCTCATCATCTTTAGCTGCTTTATCCTGTTATACAGGGTTGCAGGCAAGCTGGAGCCTATCCCAGCTGACTACGGGCGAAAGGCGGGGTACACCCTGGACAAGTCGCCAGGTCATCACAGGGCTGACACACAGACACCCATTCACACTCACTTTAGAGTCACCAGTTAACCTAACCTGCATGTCTTTGGACTGTGGGGGAAACCAGAGCACCCAGAGGAAACCCACGCGGACACGGGGAGAACATGCAAACTCCGCACAGAAAAGCCCTCGCCAGTCATGGGGCTTGAACCCAGACCTTTTTGCTGTGAGGCGACAGCGCTAACCACTACACCACCATGCTGCCATAGCTGTTCATATACAATTGAATTTATCCTTATTATGGATTCCTTGTTTTTGTTGTGTTCTCCACATTTTTTGGTTCTTACCTTGCCGGCTTGTTTCTGGATCATAATCATCGATTATCTTATGACTTGGATCATCTTATATCTTAAGTGCCCACCTATTATGACCCCCTGAGAAAATCCTAAAATATTTTATCACTGCTTATATCAAATTGCCCCCTTTCCATATCATAATAGCCCCAAACTGAAAATATTGCATAAGTTTTATACTTTCCTCAAAATTTCAGCAAACAGAAGCCTGAAGACTTTAGTTTAATTAGTCTGGAGGAATTTTCTCTTTAGTGATGCTATTTAAGCATGTTACCGTAACCTCAGGAGGCATTTTAGTTCAAATTGTTATAAATTGTAATATGTACGGTATGGACGCTGTGAGAGACGGCTGCCTCTTCAGTAGCTCTGTAGTTTTTAGCTCTTTAAACCTCTTTTTTTCCACCTTTTTTACTTTTCTGCTCTTCTTACGAAGACATAGTGTGTTTTACTTATATCACATGGATATTTCTTAATTTCCCTGAGGGAACCCTCCCAAAGGGATCAATAAAGTTTTATCTAATCTAATCTAATCTAATCTAATCTAATCTAATCTAATCTAATCTAATGAATATGGGAAACAGGAGATCACTCATCATTACAGCAAAAATCATTAGATGCATTCTTCAGTCTAATATTCTGCTCTCTTTTCACTTTATTCTTGTGCATTCCTCTAATGTCTTTGATATGTGGACAGAGGAGTATTCTTATTCTGTTACGACATCCTTTATCTGTTTCAAAAGTGTCGGTTACTATAATGACAAAGAAAGCCTGTCGCTCTTTAAAAACTTACTTAATCTGTTAAAGAAAATAATTTATGAAATAAATTGTGCTCCCTTTTCCCACAAGCTTAACATATTTATAGAGTTATTTTAATATTATTACTGCTTTATTCCACAGTGCTGTTGAATTCTCATGTGGAAACCACACATCACCCCATTGTTGATTGTTTTCCTATAACAGCATTTACCTGTCATGTTTTATTCCTTACATATTAAACAGGTCACATAAGATTGCCTTGTAATTTAATTGTTGTTTTATTATTGAATATCATGTGATCACTCTAGATTGAGGCTACTCAGACTTAAAAAACAAAATTTGTGGCATGGAAGCTGTTTTTTTTTTTAAATTTGATCCATAAATAAAGAGATAGATTGAAAGGTAAAAGTAAACACTTTTAGGTACTGCACGGACAGGTTGAGAGATATTGTCCTTGATGAACAGTAGTTTAACTAGAATCCTTTTCTCTGCAATCAATTTCAGGGAGTCAGGGTTTGATTTGGAATGTCCTGCCTTCCTGCCACTGCCCCAGTGCCTAAAAGTCAGTGCTTGCATACAAACTGGTTAAAAGATTGGACTTGTTCAAAATATAGATTCTGCTCCCCCTGTATACTGCCTCTGTTACACATAGATTAACACATGGTCAGTATCTAAAGCTCTCCATCTAAGTGTGAGCACTCTTATTTTCCATTAGTCATAGTGCAGTGCAAGGCCTGAGCCCCACTGCCCACGCACTTCTGTACACATTGACCCAGAACAGTGGGAGAGAGACATACACCTACAGAGACACAGAAAGACAAGGAGACAAACCATCATAAATAAACCTGATCACTCCTCTCTTGCTCACCAATTCTTTCACAGAGAGACAAATACTGAAATTTACAAAGTTTGATATACAAATTGTACAGTTGTATATCACAGTGTTTTTATGTCATTGACAGATTGTGGCTAAATTGTATGTTGTAGTGAGAGAGTCTGTGTTTAATTCTTCAACTAAGACTCAGAAATTGGTCATCAGAAATTGGCCATTAGGAACAATGATGATTAACAATTAGTCATTAGGAACACAGGCTCATAAAAGCAGAACTCACACTGGAAGTGAATTGACTGAACCAACTATCTCAATTTGTACAACCCAGCTGTGATGTGAATGGAGAACTGTATAGAGTGTAGAACAGATACTAACCTCTGCCTGAAAAGATTTGCTAATTTTTCACTAGGATCTTTTTTTTTAAATATTAATTATTAAAAAATTCTAAAAGGGGGGCCACATCTAGCATCAAAATCCCCAAGTTAGCAAAACACCTAGAGAAAACACCAAGGATAAGGCAATGCAGATCTCTATATCTATGTTCACAAGATGTGCTACAGACCATTAACAAACACTCCATTATTTTTCTTTCACCCATAAAAACATAGCTATGGACTTGAGTAAGCACATGCTCTAGCCTTTGCCAATATCCTTCCCCTCTGGAAGATTACTTTTTATCTTCTCAAATAGACATAAGGTGCAGGACTCGGCAGGAGATCAGGTGTAGAGATAAGTTTTCTACTAGCCATGGTGTAAATGAAAAAAAAAATCAAATATAACTGATAGAATAAACAAGAAGGGAAGGAAAAACACTAAAAGAGATGAAGTAACATGGTTCTGAGACCTGAAAACTGACATGTATCAGATAGACAGGCGACAGACAGATGTAAAAACAGCAACGTGTTTAATCAGGCATAGCTAGCAGACTGTGGCAGTGGGGGCATGGCCTAGCATCAGTTTGTGAATGGAAGGTGGGGCCAGGGAAGGTGAGTGGCAAAGTCAATGCACCTCTGGTTAAATAATGTTGTGTGTCTGTGTTGTTGTAGTATAGAGAACAGAAAAGGAGGGAGAGAGCAGAGAGAGGGAAGCTCTCCTGACCAGAACACGTGTGTGTGTGTTGTGTGTGTGACTGTGTGTGAGCAGCGAGCGAGTAAAGCTGCAAAGCAAGAAAATAAGTAAATTAAAAAGTGTGTGTGAGCATCACCTCTTGCATGCCGTGCTTCTGTACTCCACACACATCAGGGACATATCACACAGACAAATCCAATACATAAGACAGAAGTTAGAGTCGAAACAGGCAATGGTCAGGCGAGGTAAAAACAGAATATCAAAGGCAGAGAGCAAAATCCAAAAATACAAACAAAGTCAAAACCAGAACAACAGGACTAGCTAGCAAAGCCTTGGTAAAGTCAGATCAACAGTAACTGAGCGTTTATTTCACGAGTGAGTGAACTGAATGTTAATTTATACTGTGGTTGTGTGACTGTGGTGATTGTGAACAGGTGCAGATGATCAGAATTTAGGCGACTGTGAGCAGTGAAGTGCAAGATGGGTACTGTAGTCCATGGCGGCCACATTTGAAGGCCGCCGTGAATGCTGAGCAGTGGAGTCTTGAGAGCAAGCAGGTGCAGACATGACATCATCCATCAGTAAAACTTCAAACGATGTCATCAAATTAATACAGTCTGTTTCATCGATGCATAATAGCACAGCATCAGTGTAGGGTTTCTCCTGCTGTTTTCATTCATCCTGAAGCACAGCATAATAACACTCTCCATTCTGCAGGAGTAACAGGACTGGAAATGTCATATCATTTGGCATTTCCACTCTCCACAGGATACCAAAGAGAACAGCTTAATTTTGACACTACATTAATCATACCATTACCTGCCACTTATATACTCTCTCTCTATCTCTCTCTCTCTCTGTGTGTGTGTGTGTGTGTGTGTGTGTGTGTGTGTGTGTGTGTGTGTGTGTGTGTGAGAGAGAGAGAGAGAGAGAGTGAGACAGAGAGAGAGAGAGAGAGAGAGAGAGAATGAGTCTGCCATTGCAAGAAAATGTAAAGGAATGTTCCTTGAGCCAGTGTTGACTGTGTATTAAAAAACTGGTGTGGTATGTGAAAGTGACTATCTCTCATCTGTCCTGTCATTATGATCATGCCAAAGGCCAGCTTAACCTCAATTCTGGATGTTAGTGTATTTCTAAGCAGTCATACTGATGGCCTCATGTGACTGACAACCCATATTGATCATCTTAAGATAAATAAATGTGTCACGATTTATGTGCTTTGAGCATGCTGCACTGAGAGAGGGACGGCTGTGACACTCATTTGTTTAACAAATCCAATAATAATGTCACTATGATTGTACATGAATATTGAGTCTTCCTTGTTATTAAACCCCATAAACCAGATTTATTTCATCAGTTGTTTGCCTGTGAAACCAACCAAAGGCATGATTTGTATTAGATGGAGAATCTATTGGCCTCAAAGTTCATTGATTTGCACCTTTGGCACCGAAGCAAAAGTGAGCAAATTGAAATTTGATCAGCCAGTCATAACATGATCATATAACATCAGCACTCGGCTTGATTTTCGTTTATTTGGCTCACTTCAATTATTGGTTTTATTGATGCTATAATCATTAGCTAAGCTAGTTGGTTTACTATAATAACATTATTAACTAATTTATTAGTTAACTGTGTCAGTTTGTGTGTGTGAATGGTGCTGTGAATGGATTAGTGTCACTTTCAGGTTGTTGTCCAACTTCATGCCCAGGGTTCCTTGAAGAAAGGGCAGTGCCAGAGATTTCCTTTTACTGGTGCCATTGAGTGTGCTCTGAAATTTAGGGTTGCTCATTAATGTACCACCACAGTTTAATTAACTTCACCAAGGAAGTTATGCTTTCAGTTTGTTTGTGTGTTTGACTATAAGCAGGATTACGCAAAAACTATGAGCCCAGTTTTCATGAAACTTGGTGGAAAGTTGTAGCATTGGCTGAGGAAGAGCCCATTAAATTTTGAAATGGATCTGACTCACAGGGCGGCTCGACAAATTTAGTTTCACTTTCGCTAACGTACAGTAGAAAGACATCTGATTAGGTCAGCTGCCTACTCTAACTTGAGTGCGAATGACTGCCTGTCTCTTTGTGTTAGACTTGTGACAGACTGGCAACATGTCCAGGGTGTACTCTGTCTCTCTTCCAAAATCATCTGGGATTGGATTCCAGCTCACCTGTGACCCCCAATGGATAAGTGGTATAAAAAATGGATGGATATTTATACAGAATGTAATGTGTAATGATTTTTCATTCTGCACAGCAAACAAGTACACTGAAATATAACTTTGCTATTTTACATGAATCACAATCTAAATGTATCAGAATGGCCCTACATACAGCTACAAAAGTACAAACTTTTTACATTTGGTGCGCCATAAACTTCTCTTTTAGAAGGCTATCCTATATGTGTTATCAAATATGGTGCCTTGACAGGAGTGGACAGTAAATGCTCCCCATGTACAGTGCACTGTAATGCAGTGAATAGAAAAGTAAATGGGCCCTCCACTACATTTACCGTATCCAGCCCTAAATTCACTTAAGTGGTATTAATGGTAATAAGATAGCTATGATTAACAAAGCTTATCCACACATGAGGTTGTGATCTCCTCTTTTGATCTGAGCACTTGAATTGCATTTTGAGAATAAAATTATACATGCATTGGTCAGTGCTCTGAACTGCCCTCCCTGGTCTTGTTATATTGATTGAGCTCTCTGGTTTACAATAGCTATTGTGGGCAGCTGTAATTGAGTTGTGCAGAGACTGAAAATAAAGTGTTGGCAGATCAGTAAGTGGGTAGGGTTGGCTGAGAGCCATCTCTGTAATGTGGAAGGACCCAAGGTTGGACATTGTGAGTGAAAGTCCTTGGCGGTATAAAGAGAAAACCATTTCATATACAAATACACATTGCACTAGGGACAATATACCTCATCACACATATGTGATGAGTTCTGGCCCAATTCTTACCAGACTAGAGCTGGCACTTTACAGCACTGAACAAAGCATAATATGATAACAAGAAAAGCATGCATACACAAAGGAGCAGTTCCTATATGGAGTTTTGTGTAAAATAGTAAACTAAGAATGCAGCATAACAAAGAGCATATGGAGCTAAATTCTGCTTTTAAAAACCTAAAAATTACATTACATTACATGGCATTTAGCAGATGCTCTTATCCAGAGTGACGTACAACAAGTGCAAAAGTCAGGTACACAAAGTATTGAACTTCTAGACAATAAAGTTCTAGTGCCAACTGTACAAGTGACAACAATACCTAGTGTAATATTCTATTGAAGTATCAATACTCAAACAGCCAAAGAAACAAACCAACCATACAAAGTATAACTAAATACAGAACTCAAACAGCTAACCCCAGGCTAGACAGTACACAGCCTCGGTTGGTCTAGCCCAAAACACAGTTACACAGTGGGCAGGGAAGCAGGGGAGAGGAGCAGCCTGAAGGGGTGAGTCTTCAATCTGCACTTAAAGGTGGTCAGGGAGTCGACAGTTCTGACCTCAGTGGGAAGGTCATTCCACCAATGGGGAACCAGGACAGACAGCAGTCTTGAGCGGGCTGGGGAGGAGGGGAGAGGAGGAGGGGCCAGGCAACCAGTAGTAGCAGAAAAATAAAATCTAAATCTCATCTCATCTCATTATCTCTAGCCGCTTTATCCTTCTACAGGGTCGCAGGCAAGCTGGAGCCTATCCCAGCTGACTATGGGCGAAAGGCGGGGTACACCCTGGACAAGTCGCCAGGTCATCACAGGGCTGACACATAGACACAGACAACCATTCACACTCACATTCACACCTACGGTCAATTTTTAGAGTCACCAGTTAACCTAACCTGCATGTCTTTGGACTGTGGGGGAAACCGGAGCACCCGGAGGAAACCCACGCGGACACGGGGAGAACATGCAAACTCCACACAGAAAGGCCCTCGCCGGCCCCGGGGCTCGAACCCAGGACCTTCTTGCTGTGAGGCGACAGCGCTAACCACTACACCACCGTGCCGCCCTAAAATCTAAATATCAATCATAATTCTTACTTTATGACATTCTTAATTGTTTTCCTTTTAGCTTATGGAATGAGGTTGCTATTACTTAATTCAGGGGAAATGCATCTTCCCTGTAGTTCAGAGTTGTGAACCACATTAAAACTATGTTCACATTAAATTGTAAACCTATAGAGCAAGGCAGCAGTGATGAAGCAAGGGAATTATTTTGCCAGCTGAGTGAAATCCTTGTTCCATAATCTCTTAATTCCTTGCTTATTTTACTGGGAAATTTGAATTCAAAGAGGAAATACATTTTCTGAAATAATTTTCAAGGTGATTTTAAACCAGCATTATACATTTTATATGATATGGAATATTCCTAGTTTCCAGAGATTCAACCAGTTCCTACTAGACTAGCCACTCCATATTAATTTATTCAAAACACAGATTCACACACCACTTCTCGGATATCAGCCATAGTTGACGCTTACTGAAAATTTGTTAGCTACGTAGCTGAGGAGAGCTATGCAGGGTGGACATCAAGCCATTCCCACCCAACCATTCACACACAGGCAATTTAGAGTAGCAAGTTAACTTAACCACATGTCTTTGGACGGTGGGGCAAACCAGAGCACCCGGAGGAAACCCATGCAGAGCGTGCAAGCTCCACACAGAAAGGCGTCTGTTAGCCATTAGGTTCAAACCCAGAACCTTCTCACTGTGAGGCAACAGTGCTAACCACTGCACCACCCAGCTTCACACATGCATTCATACCCAATGGCAATCACAGCCACCATTTTTTTTATTGTATAAAACAGCTATATTTACAGTAGTTATGTTAGAGTCAATCATCCAATTTTTGTCAATATTTATCTAAGTTAACACTTATGATACAGCTTTGGATGGCATAGACATTATCAGCTGTGAGAAAATGCATATGAAATTTTGATGGCATTTAATATGGGATAACTGTAGTACTTGCCTTTGAGCTCCTCGCATTATTAACAGATGATGAGAGAACATCCCAGTCTTTTGCTTCTCCATTCATTATCTATCCATCCATCCATCCATCCATTATCCAGAACTGCTTATCCTGTGCAGGGTTGCAGGCAAGCTGGAGCCTATCCCAGCTGACTATGGGCAAGAGGCGGGGTACACCCTGAACAAGTCGCCAGATCATCGTAGGGCTGACACATAGAGACAAACAACCATTCACACTCACAGTCAATTTCGAGCCACCAATTAACCAAACCTGCATGTCTTTGGACTGTGGGGGAAACTGGAGCACCCAGAGGAAACCCACACAGACACAGGGACAACATGCAAACTTCACACAGGGAGAACATGCAAACTCCCCGTTGGCTGCTGGCCTCGAACCCAGAACCTTCTTGCTGTGAGGCAACAGTGCTAACCACTACACCACCATGCCACCTCTTTTACTTCTATTTATTTCATCTCATTATCTCTAGCCGCTTTATCCTGTTCTACAGGGTTGCAGGCAAGCTGGAGCCTATCCCAGCTGACTACAGGCGAAAGGCGGGGTACACTCTGGACAAGTCGCCAGGTCATCACAGGGCTGACACATAGACACAGACAACCATTCACACTCACATTCACACCTATGGTCAATTTAGAGTTACCTGTTAACCTAACCTGCATGTCTTTGGACTGTGGGGGAAACCGGAGCACCCGGAGGAAACCCACGCGGACACGGGGAGAACATGCAAACTTCACACAGGGAGAACATGCAAACTCCCCATTGGCTGCTGGACTCGAACCCAGAACCTTCTTGCTGTGAGGCAACAGTGCTAACCACTACACCACCATGCCACCTCTTTTACTTCTATTTATTTCAATTCAATTTTATTTGTATTTCCCTTTTTTAAGCGGCATTATGACAAAGAAACAATACAGAAATCAATATACAGTGCCTTGAAAAAGTATTCATACCCCTTGAACTTTTTCACATTTTTCCACCTTACAACCACGAACTTAAATTTTTTTTATTGAGATTTTATGTGATAGACCAACACAGATTAGCACATAATTGTGAAGTGAAACAAAAATGATAAATGGTCTTCAAAATTTTAAACGAATAAAATCTGAAAAATGTGGTGTGCATTAGTATTCAGCCCCCTGTACTCTGATACCTCTAAATACAATCCAGTGCAATCAACTGCCTTCAGAATTCATCTAATTAGTTAATAGAGTCCTACTGTGTGTAATTTACTCTCAGCATAAATACACTTGTTCTGTGAAGGCCTCAGTGGTTTGTTAGAGAACACTGAAGAACAAACAGCATCATGAAGACCAAAGAACTCACCAGACAGGTCAGGGATAAAGTTCTGGAGAAGTTTAAAGCAGGGTTAGGTTATAAAAAAATATCCCAAGCTCTGAACATCTCAAGAAGCACTGTTCAATCCATCATTCAAAAATGGAAAAAGTATGGCATAACTGCAAACCTAACAAGACATGGCCGTCCACCTAAACTGACAGAGCAAGCAAGGAGAGCACTGGTCAGAGAAGCAGCCAAGAGGCCCATGATCACTCTGGAGGAGCTGCAGAAATCCACAGCTCAGGTGGGAGAATCTGTGCACAGGACAACTATAAGTTGTACACTCCACAAATCTGGCCTTTTTGGAAGAGTGGCAAGCAGGGCCGTAGCCAGGATTTTTCAAATACCGAGGTCAAACATGGCTGACAGCACCGAAGCCCCCCGGCACAACTTAAATAAATAAATAAGGATAGATTTGGTAGAGGATACATTTATTTTAACAATTCTAAAACTGTGGCACCATAACTGTGGTGTTTTATCTGACATAAAAATAGAAAAGTAGTGAACTCTTGAACTGAGTATACATACCTAAAATACCAGTTACCTAAAGTATTGGCATTATTTACATTGCAGCATACACATGACAGAAAGGGTGTGAACTGCTGAATTGTAAGCTTTAGTATTACACCTTATAATAATAGTGTGAGTGAGTGTGTGTGTGTGTGTGTGTGAGAGAGAGCGTGAGAGAGTTTGTGTGTTATTTGTGGGTGTCTGTATGTGTAGAGACATTCTGAGCAGTAATGTAAAGGCATCAGTCTATCTGGCTGTCTTGAACTGAGATCCATTTGCATGCATTCTCTGAAACAGAGTGTTCTCACCATTGCCTGTAATGTAAGCTTGGCTCACAACACATTTACTTTAACAATTCTAAAACTGTGCCATCAGAACTGTGGAGTTTTGTCTGACATAAAAGTCAAAACTGAACTGAGTGTATTGCTCAGCTACCTGAAATATTGGCATTATTTACATTTCATTATCTTAAATTACATTAGAATGTAGAGCTATTAGTTCTGTGTGAAGACTATGTATTAGAGAGAATGTGTGAGAGTGTATTATTTGTGTGTATGTGTGTGTGTCTGTATTTGTGTGTCTGTGTGTGTGTGAGTGAGTGAGAGAGAGTTATGAGAGAAAGAGAGAGAGAGAGAGAGAGAGAGAGAGAGAGAGAGAGTTACTCGAACAAACCCGTTTAGTCAGCCCTGCACAAGGCTGCCTGTGACAACGTAGTTTTGAATGTTTCTCGAAATGCTAACTAAAATGTAATAGGCAATGACAATGAAACGTTTCCCCTTGGAAAGTTGGCATGACACCGCTGAACGGTCTGCCACTGCACTGACAATATTTTCTCACCTTCCCTCCTTCTCTTTCCCTGCTCTTCTGTTGGCTGTCCAAACCTTAACTTAGTTTGTTGCAACTTTTTCATTTTGCACTCGGGTAAAGCCTTATAATGCTATGTGACTATTAGCCTACGTTAGGTTAGGTAGGCATATGTGATGCAGCGTAGAATACACCCTGCCTGTTTTATCCAAAACCCAACTTCCCCGGCCGACACTAGTATAGGCTACGTCGCGTGATGCTGCGTTAGACATGGCAACGATAGAGATAGAGGCTGAGAGATTTCAGATGACATTAGACAAATGTGAATTTTATTGGGGGGAAATACAGATGACATGTGGATGCGGACGCTGCATTTTACATTGATCACTGCTCGAATTCAGCGTAGACCAATTTGAAATTTCTGAAAAAAATACAGAGGACATGACCTCGGTGTCCTCAATGGTAGTTACGGCCATGGTGGCAAGAAGAAAGCCATTGTTGAAAGACAGGCATAAGAAGCCCCGTTTGCAGTTTGCCAGAAGCCATGTAGGGGACACAGCAAACATGTGGAAGAAGGTGCTTGGGTCAGATGAGACCAAAGTTGAACTTTTTGGCCTAAATGCAAAGCGCTATATGTGGCGGAAAACTAACACTGCTCATCACCCTGCACACACCATCCCCACTGTGAAACATGGTGGTGGCAGCATCATGCTATGGGGATGCTTTTCTTCAGCAGGGACAGGGAAGCTGGTCAGAGTTGATGGGAAGATGGATGGAGCTAAATACAAGGCAATCCTGGAAGAAAACCTGTTGGAGACTGCAAAAGACTTGAGACTGGGAAGGAGATTCACCTTCCAGCAAGACAATGACCCTAAACATACAGCCAGAGCTACAATGGAATGGTTTAGATCAAAGAATATTCATGTGTTAGAATGGCCCAGTGAAAGTCCAGACCTAAATCCCATTGAGCATCTGTGGCAAGACTTGAAAATTGCTGTTCACAGACACTTTCCATCCGATCTGGCTGAGCTTGAGCTATTTTGCAAAGAAGAATGAGCAAAAATGTCAGTGTCTAGATGTGCAAAGCTGGTAGAGACATACCACAAAAGAGTGGCAGCTGTAATTGCAGCAAAAGGTGGCTCTACAAAGTATTGACACAGGAGGACTGAATACTAATGCACACCACATTTTTCAGATTTTTATTTGTTTAAAATTTTGAAGACCATTTATCATTTTCATTTCACTTCACAATTATGTGCTACTCTGTGTTGGACTATCACATAAAATCTCAATAAAAAACTTTTTTGTTTGTGGTTGTAAGGTGGAAAAATGTGAAAAAGTTCAAGGGGTATGAATACTTTTTCAAGGCACGGTATAGACCCTAATGAGCAAACCAGGGGTGACAGTGGCAAGAAAAATCTCCCAGAGATGATATGTGGAAGAAGTCTTAAAAGGAGCCAGACTCAAAAGATAGCCAATACTCTTCTGGCTGACATAGCAAAGTGGACTTATAAATCATTACTCTTCCACAACTGCATACTACCACAGCAGACATTACTCAAGTGTATTAAAAGGATGTACAGCATAAGCATGTTGCAAATAAGAGTCCTGGGATGAGCATGGGAAATTGTTTATGATTACAACCAAAGTTCTTTGGCACAAGTCTACAATATCCGAATGAGCTTACAGTAGTGCTTGAAAGTTTGTGAACCCTTTAGAATTTTCTATATTTCTGCCTAAATATGACCTAAAACATCATCAGATTTTCACACAAGTCCTAAAAGTAGATAAAGAGAACCCAGTTAAACAAATGAGACAAAATATTATACTTGGTCATTTATTTATTGAGGAAAATGATCCAATATTGCATATCTGTGAGTGGCAAAAGTATGTGAACCTCTAGGATTAGCAGTTAATTTGAAGGTGAAATTAGAGTCAGGTGTTTGCAATCAATGGGATGACAATCGGGTGTGAGTGGGCACCCTGTTTTATTCAAAGAACAGGGATCTATCAAAGTCTGATCTTCACAACACATGTTTGTGGAAGTGTATCACGGCACGAACAAAGGAGATTTCTGAGGATCTCAGAAAGTGTTGTTGATGCTCATCAGGCTGGAAAAGGTTACAAAACCATCTCTAAAGAGTTTGGAATCCACCAATCCACAGTCAGACAGATTGTGTACAAATGGAGGAAATTCAAGATCATTGTTACCCTCTCCAGGAGTGGTTGACCAACAAAGATCACTCCAAGAGCAAGGCGTGTAATAGTTGGTGAGGTCACAAAGGACCCCAGGGTAACTTCTAAGCAACTGAAGGCCCCTCTCACATTGGCTAATGTTAATGTTCATGAGTCCACCATCAGGAGAACACTGAACAACAATGGTGTGCATGGCAGGGTTGCAAGGAGAAAGCCTTCTGCTCTCCAAAAAGAACATTGCTGCTCATCTGCAGTTTGCTAAAGATCACGTGGACAAGCCAGAAGGCTATTGGAAAAATGTTTTGTGGACAGATGAGACCAAAATAGAACTTTGTGGTTTAAATGAGAAGCGTTATGTTTGGAGAAAGGAAAACACTGCATTCCAGCATAAGAACCTTATCCCATCTGTAAAACATGGTGGTGGTAGTATCATGGTTTGGGCCTGTTTTGCTGCATCTGGGCCAGGACGGCTTGCCATCATTGATGGAGCAATGAATTCTGAATTATACCAGCGAATTCTAAAGGAAAATGTCAGGACTGGGACTGTTTTGGCCTCTAGAGGCTGCTGTTATTTCCTTTGTTTGGTCATGTTTGTTTTGGCCTCTAGAGGTCGCCACTGTGTTCTGTGTGTGTCTTATTGCCTGTTTCCTGCCCCGCCCTGTCCTTAATTAGTTTGTGTATTTATACCCCTGAGTTCAGTCCTCTTGTCACGGAGTCTTTGTGCTATGTTTAGCTCCAGTTACCTCTGTACCATGTTCCTTGCCTTTGTCTTTTTGGTTTTGCACTTTGCTTTTCTTTTTGGACTTTTTGGACTTAGTATTTACTGTTTTTTGGATCTTCTGAGCGTTGGTATTTTTGCCTTTTCTTTTCTGTTTTTTTGGCTTTTGTTTTGACTTTGAACTTTTGGATATTTTTTATTTTTCCCTTCATCTTCTGAGCATTTTGGATTATTTCTTTTTGGACTGTATATATTGTAAATAAACTTTTTGATACTTTTCTACTTCCGCCTCACGCCTCTGCATTTGAGTCATCCCCCTGGTGGCCTAGTGGGGGTTTGCTGGATTATCATACCAGTGAACCAGGTTCGAATCCCAGCAAAATCCTAACAGAAAGACTCCATTAGGGCACTATGAGTACCAGGTGATGCCCTTCGGACTCACCAATGCACCAGCTGTTTTTCAGGCCCTTATCAACGACATCTTGAGAGATATGATTAATCTATACGTTTTCGTCTACCTCGATGACATCCTGATGTTCTCCAAGACCTTACAGGAGCACCGCCGCCAAGTCCTCCAGAGATTTTTACAGAATAATCTGTTTGCTAAAGCCCAGAAATGCGAGTTTCATGTCCCCGAGGTCTCCTTCCTGGGATTTGTCGTATGAACGGGGCAACTCCAAATGGACCCAGCCAAGACCCTGGCCATCTGGGACTGGCCTACTCCCAAGTCCGTTAAGGAGGTTCAGCGGTTCTTAGGATTCGCTAACTTCTACCGCAAGTTCATCAGGAACTTCAGTTCCGTAGCAGCACCTATGTCGGACCTCACCAAGAGGACTGGTGGATCCTATGTCTGGTCCCCTCAGGCGGAAAAGGCGTTTAATGACCTCAAACACTGCTTTTGCATGGCACCCATTCTGGTTCTCCCGGACACCTCCCAACCATTCATCGTGGAGGTGGACGCCTCAGACAGTGGTGTCGGCACAGTGCTCTCTCAACGCTCGGAAGGGAAGCTGCACCCCTGCGCTTACTTCTCCCACCGCCTGAGCCCTGCGGAGTCCCGCTATGATGTGGGGGATCAGGAACTGCTAGCGGTCAAACGAGCCCTTGAGGAGTGGAGGCACTGGCTGGAGGGAGCGCAACATCCATTCCTGGTGTGGACGGACCATAAGAACCTGGAGTACCTCCAGCAAGCCAAGAGGCTGAAGCCACGACAGGCTAGGCGGGCTTTGTTTTTCAGCCGTTTCAACTTCACCCTATCATACCGCCCGGGCTCTAAGAACACCAAACCGGACGCGCTCTCCAGGCTGTTCTCACCCAACAACAGGGAGAGTGAAGTTGAGCCTATTATCCCTGTATCCCGGATTGTGGCTCCTGTCCACTGGGGTATTGAGGAGACCATTCGACAAGCTCAACGCCGGGACCCTGATCCTGGGACAGGGCCACCGGGCCTCCTGTACGTCCCTCATCAAGCCCGGGCCAAGGTTCTCCAATGGGGTCACTCTTCCCCTCTCACCGCCCACCCAGGAGCTCGGAGGACCCTGGACTTCCTGAAAAGATGCTTCTGGTGGCCTAACATGGAGAAGGAAGTGAGGTCATTTGTCCTGTCCTGTGAGGTCTGCACCAGAACCAAGAACCCGCGACAGCGTCCCCAGGGCCTCCTGCATCCTCTGCCTATTCCCCGGCGTCCCTGGTCCCACATGGCGGTCGACTTCATCACGGGTCTCCCTGAGTCTCAAGGTAACACTGTCATTTTGGTCATAGTGGACAGATTCTCCAAGGCCTGCCACTTTATACCACTGTGCAAACTCCCTTCTGCCCTTGACACTGCTAAATTGTTATTTAATCACGTCTTCCAAGTCTTTGGTCTTCCACAGGACATCGTCTCTGACCAGGGGCCCTAGTTCTCCTCCCGAGTGTGGCACGGCTTCTGCAAGCTCATCGGGGCCACTGCCAGCCTCTCCTCTGGGTTCCACCCCCAGTCCAATGGCCAGATGGAGAGGCTCAACCAAGACCTGGAAACCACCCTGCGAGGCCTGGCTATGAATAACCCGACATCGTGGAGCACCTGGCTGCCATGGGCAGAGTACGCCCACAACACCCTGCAGTCATCGGCCACCAAGCTGTCGCCGTTCCAGTGCCAATTTGGGTTCCAGCCACCTCTGTTCCCGGACCAGGAGGAGGACGCTGGGGTGCCCTCGGCCAACCAATACGTGAGATGGTGTCGCAAGACCTGGAGCAAGGTCAGGAGGACACTCATCCAGACCTCCAGTACCAACCAGACTCAGGCCAACCGCCATAGGAGATCTGCCCACACTTTCCGCCCTGGGCAGCGGGTTTGGCTGTCCACCAAGGACCTTCCGCTGTGAGTGGAGAACTGCAAGCTTGCTCCTCGCTACATTGGCCCCTTCAAGGTTGTACGCAGAGTTAACCCTGTCTCCTACCGGCTCCAGTTACCACGTACACTAAGGATCAACCCCACATTCCATGTTTCCCTGTTGCGGCCCGTACTGACGTCCACGTATGCCCCTGCCCCTAGGAACCCCCCGACCCCCCACATCTTCCAGGGTCAGACCATTTTCACCGTGCGCCGCCTGTTGGACTCCCACCGGGTTCGCGGGGGTCTCCAATATCTTGTGGACTGGGAGGGCTATGGCCCTGAGGAGTGCTGCTGGGTCCCAGCTCAGGACATATTTGATAAACTTTGTCGGGACTTCCATTCGGCCCATCCTTGATCGCCCTGGGAACGTCAGGAGATGCTCCTAGAGGGAGGTCCTGTTAGGACTGGGACTGTTTTGGCCTCTAGAGGCCGCTGTTATTTCCTTTGTTTGGTCATGTTTGTTTTGGCCTCTAGAGGTCGCCTCTGTGTTATGTGTTTGTCTTATTGCCTGTTTCCTGCCCTGCCCTGTCCTTAATTAGTTTGTGTATTTATACCCCTGAGTTCAGGCCTCTTGTCACGGAGTCTTTGTGCTGTTATGTTTAGCTCCAGTTACCTCTGTACCATGTTCCTTGCCTTTGTCTTTTTGGTTTTGCACTTTGCTTTTCTTTTTGGACTTAGTATTTACTGTTTTTTGGATCTTCTGAGCGTTGGTATTTTTGCCTTTTCTTTTCTGTTTTTTTGGCTTTTGTTTTGACTTTGAACTTTTGGATATTTTTTATTTTTCCCTTCATCTTCTGAGCATTTTGGATTATTTCTTTTTGGACTGTATATATTGTAAATAAACTTTTTGATACTTTTCTACTTCCGCCTCACGCCTCTGCATTTGAGTCATCCCCCTGGTGGCCTAGTGGGGGTTTGCTGGATTGTCACACCAGCAAACCAGGTGCAAAACCCTAACAAGGACATCTGTCGATGAACTGAATCTCAAGAAAAGGTGGGTCATGCAACAAGACAATGACCCTAAGCACACAAGTTGTTCTACCAAAGAATGGTTAAAGAAGAATAAAGTTAATGTTTTGGAATGTCAAAGTCCTGACCTTAATCCAATCGAAATGTTGTGGAAGGACCTGAAGCAAGCAGTTCATGTGAGGATACCCACCAACATCCTAGAGCTGAAGCTGTTCTGTATGGAGGAATGGGCTAAAATTCCTCCAAGCCAGTGTGCAGAACTGATCAACAGTTACTGGTAACATTTAGTTGCAGTTATTGCTGCACAAGGGGGTCACACCAGATACTGAAAGCAAAGGTTCACACACTTTTGCCACTCACAGATATGTAATACTGGATCATTTTCCTCAATAAATAAATGACCAAGTACAATATTTTTTGTCTCATTTGTTTAACTGGGTTCTCTTTATCTACTTTTAGGACTTGTGTGAAAACCTGATGATGTTTTAGGTCATATTTATGCAGAAATATAGAAAATTCTAAAGGGTTCACAAACTTTCAAGCACTACTGTAGGTTGAAAAATTTGGGAAGGACAAATCAAGATGTAGAAAATCCAAATTTGGATTACGTTTAACCTTTTGATCTCAAATAGAAATGAGTAAAATAACACAACAGATGATAAAGACAATAAAATGTCCTCTGCTGACAAAAATGTTTCTTTTTTTATTCACAAATGTACAAATTACACAAATGAACAAAGTCTTAACCAGCCTGAATATGTAATAATTCCATGAAATCTCCTGAAGTTTAGTGTCTCAGGCTATGTGCTTAATACATTTATATGTTTATGTCACAGTGAATTAGTTGTGATGACTCTTCTCCATCTTCTCGGTTATGATCTCTCTGCAGGTTGATAAATGTGTGAGTGGTGCAGGTGTTTCGCATTGCAGTGGCAGGCACAGAGGTTTTTGTCATGAATGACGGGTGCAGAGATTTGTATGCTTGGAGAAGTGTTTGAGTTAGTGAGTAATTGGCAGTGGGGAAACAAAAGGGTGAGAAGCAAAATTAAAAAAGAATCTATCCAATTAGTTCTGGCATGCAAGATGCAAGTAAATACTTTTACCATGCCTATGTGTGCCTTATATATAAATTATGTTCTTGGTCAAATGGAGTGTACATTCACTGCAGACTACAACAGCACAGATATAATTTGGCTCAAGGTATTGTTACAAGCTGAAGGACCAATTGTTAGATAAGGCAATGGAATACGAGAGAATTCTTGAAAGCTCACAGGACTTTTTTTCTGTCTTGTTCTGGTCTCTTTTATTTGTATCAGTTAGTTGGACACACACACACACACACACACACACACACACACACACACACACACACACACACAATGGTCATAACCCTCCATGCTGTTCCATCTCAAGTGATTTCATTCCTGTTGCTGGGAACAGAGATCACTCTCTGTGGGAGGATTTAATGGAGGCACGAAAGCATATTTTTTCAGCCCACTTTTTGTTGTGTAGATCAGCACTAATTGTGAACTAATTTCTTTGTCTTATAGATGATTTATAGAACATTCAAAGCAAAAGAATATGTCTACCAGTGGCGGCTGGTAGTCTTTCAAACAGGGGAGGCTGGTCGGTTACGATATTTCCAGATTTTAAAAGAAAAAACACATCAGTTTTGCCCATACTCTTGCCTCTGATCTGGCTGATTGTTGGCAGCGTCACAAACTGTGAAATAACAGGTTCTTTTGGCCCATTAGCTTACTGTCCAATATACATGATGGTGGTGTTGGGGGGAGGGGGGTATATTTTCACATTTTATATTTTAAAATTGTGGCATGTTGTTTAAAAATTGATCATTATTGAAAGCAGCTCTTTGTCAGGAACTTCAGCAGTAGAGCTGGGTGCCACACATTTCATTCAATGACACTTTCCCTATATTTTACTTATTTTGACTGAGAAATGTTTTATTGACAATTTTGATAACCCTTCGCTTTTAATCCAGGTCTGTAGTGTGAAATGTTCTCGGCTGTGTTTTTGTTTAAAAATGTTTTCCAAATTGTAGCTGTGTTTAATTCATATCCAGAAAAATATATATTCCAATATAATATACTCAGCATAAACATTTTAAATAGATTCTATATTTTTGGTCCATCCATGACATATTACTAAAGTAGCCTATTTACTGTTGTTGATGTGGGTCACTTGCTGTTAGCCAATTCACTTTCTCGTACCAGGAGAGCTGAAAGGAACGAGTATTATTCCCTACCTTTTTCACCAAGTCAATTTGAGGCGTTGGTCTACCCTGCTCTTTGATTTTAAAATTTTCCTCGAAAGGAAGACTGGCAAATGGCTTCGCCAAAATTAAATCAGCAATGCTTGGCATCCGTGCGCAGCTTTCTTGCTAGCTGACTAGCCCCCTCAAGTTCAAGTTCAGTCACTCAAATAAACGAAATTTCTGGAACTAAGATAGCAAACTTGACAACACTATATTTACACTTTATTTACAATGAAAATATATACAAACTAAAAAAGCTGGTAGAAACCGTATGTAATGAATGAAATTGAAATGTAAGCTGATCTCTTACAATACAGCACTTGCGAATCCGCATGGGACTGAACTGATGTTGCCAGATACTGCTGACGTTATCCAGCCCAAAATATGTTCAAAAACCGCCAATATGCACTTAAAACCGCTCAATTGAGCGGGAAACTCCCAATCTGGCAACACTGTACCGCTGCCTGTCTATAGTTGAAACGAGCTGTCAATCAAAGAAAATATCCGGCCGCTTTCACCAATCACCAGTCTCCTCGCGGAAACTGCCATGTCCCTCCCATGTGAGGCTCGGAGTCCGTGGGCGGGCATTTTCGCAGTATTTGTCCAATAACCGTCTTGCATTTTGAGATTGAAAAGCGCAGAGCTCCCAAATGCCACTGAAGTCCACTGAGGCTGGGAGTCCGTGGGAGTCCGTAGGCGGGCATTTTCGCAGTATTTGTCCAATAATCGTCTTGCATTTTGAGATTGAAAGCACAGAGCTCCCAATGCCATTGAAGCCCACTGAGGCTGCACTGCATTGCGCTGTCACGAGGGGGAGAAACTCACGCACACATTAAAGTTATAAGGGCATTTTTAGAGGAGGCTGAGCCTCCCTCGTTGTCTTAGAGCAATCGCCCGTGATGTCTACTCATCTCATCATCTCTAGCCGCTTTATCCTGTTCTACAGGGTCGCAGGCAAGCTGGAGCCTATCCCAGCTGACTAAGGGCGAAAGGCGGGGTACACCCTGGACAAGTCGCCAGGTCATCACAGGGCTGACACAGAGACACAGACAACCATTCACACCTACGGTCAATTTAGAGTCACCAGTTAACCTAACCTGCATGTCTTTGGACTGTGGGGGAAACCAGAGCACCCGGAGGAAACCCACGCAGACACGGGGAGAACATGCAAATTCCACACAGAAAGACCCTCACCAGCCACGGAGCTCGAACCCGGACATTCTTGCTGTGAGGCGACAGCGCTAACCACTACACCACCGTGCCGCCTGATATGTCTCCTGATTTTATAATTCACACAGTCTTAATTGTATGAATTGTCTCATCTCAGGGTCTACATGTTCTACAGGGTTGCAGGCAAGCTGGAGCCTGTCCCAGCTGACTATGGGAGAAAGGCGGGGTACACCCTGGACAAGTCACCAGGTCATCACGGGGCTGACACAGAGACACAGACAACCATTCACACTCACATTCACACCTACGGTCAATTTAGAGTCACCCGGAGGAAACCCACGTGGATACGGGGAGAACATGCAAAAAATAGAAAGCCCCTCGCCGGCCACAGGGCTCGAACCCGGACCTTCTTGCTGTGAGGCAACAGTGCTAACCACTACACCACCGTGCCACCCGACATGAAGTTTTGATTAAAGAAAAAAACTATTTCTATGCACACATTTGCAATATATATATTAAATGTCCATTTAAAGTAGGTCTACAATGTACATAATATATGATTTTTAGGTATATTAGGGCCATTGTAGGTTTAAAAATGATTTTTTTTCTCACGGATTTATGACTTTATAATCACTGAGAATATCTGAGGGTTTTTTTTCTAGTAAATGTTTGATTTTAATCTTGAAAATTCTGAGTTTTTTCTCATAATATTACCCCCACCACCACCTCAGCTCCATTTTTTAACCTACAATGACCCTTATCATTCATTCATTCATTCATTATCTCTAGCCGCTTTATCCTTCTACAGGGTCGCAGGCGAGCTGGAGCCTATCCCAGCTGACTACGGGCGAAAGGCGGGGTACACCCTGGACAAGTCGCCAGGTCATCACAGGGCTGACACATAGACACAGACAACCATTCACACTCACATTCACACCTACGGTCAATTTAGAGTCACCAGTTAACCTAACCTGCATGTCTTTGGACTGTGGGGGAAACCGGAGCACCCGGAGGAAACCCACGCGGACACGGGGAGAACATGCAAACTCCACACAGAAAGGCCCTCGCCGGCCCTGGGGCTCGAACCCAGGACCTTCTTGCTGTGAGGCGACAGCGCTAACCACTACACCACCGTGCCGCCACAATGACCCTTATATGCCATCAAAATGAGGCAAGAGAACTTATCTGAAAAGTTTGTTTCATGAAACACCATGGGCGTCGCCACCATTGAATGTGAAGGGGGCGTGTCTCCTTCACATTTCATAATTCTTCGTTTGGACACCCCACACTTAACATAAAATATGAGTTCACTCAGCGCTGTTTCTATTGCTTCGTGACAGAATCCATTCCACTTGATCGATAAGAGAAAACACAGAGCACTGAAAATCCACTCCGGGTTTTCCGGGCGCTCCCTACAACAGCTCACCGCGCGCGAGGGAAGTGAATGTCAGCGCGAGCACAGAAATGTTGGTGAAGCTGCTCGAAAGTGGAGGAGGTGACGTCATCCCCATTCCCACCTCACAATGTCTAGCTTTTGCTAAAACCTTATTCTTTTGTTATGTGCTCTCAAAATTAACCCTAGGACACGTTAAATTAATATTCAACTAAACAATGAAATAAGCTTAGCCTAATGGGGTATTCTTGGTTGATGATGAACTGTTTGCAGTATTTGCTCCTCCCCAGACACAATGGACATAAGGGAATTATTTACAAAGAAGCTGAAAGTCAGTCAAAATTTCCCACAGGACAGGTTTTTTTTTGTCCCAATGGAAATGTTAGTGCAGTTAGTTGGCTAGTCAATGTTAGGAGATGTATCAGCTAGCTTAATGTTAGCTATCATTTAATTCAAACCCAGTAGGCCTGCCTTACTGTAATGCCAAGAATGAGGTCAAGTCTTCTCTGATGATATTTATTGATTCCCTGTTGTGATCTGAAGAGCTTGTTTTGTCTGGTCTTTGCCAGTTTTCTGGAAAGTAACATGGGAAATCAGTGTATGGGGAAGGAATAGTAGAAAGGAAAGCAATGGAGAGAGATGGATGTTATTCCAGGTGGATTGTGAAGGAAAGGAGGATAAAAGTTATGAAGTGGTAGAAATTGTGGTGGCACCAATGTAAGAAGGAGTTATATGTATAAATCTGTTTGTTATACTAATCTGTAAATGTTACTGTAGTACCACCATTGCATGTAGGTTGACAAAACTGCACTTGTTCATTGTGTGAAGTTCTCTTTTATGTGTCATTGATTGACACAGTGTGATTTTGTGTTATGAAGACTGCATGATGCCATGTCATTTTTGTTATGAGTATCACTAAATCGGACAAAAGTAAAATGCACCCACTAAAGTCACTGTTGGTGGTGAACAAAATTGCACCTGTTCATTGTGCGAAGTTATTTTTTATGTGTCACCGTTGCTTGACACTGTGCGATTTTGTGTTATGAAGTTTGCATGATGCCATGTCATGCCTGTTCATTGTGTGAAATTATGAATATTCTTATTTTTAAACATACCTTTGAGTGTCACTATTGCTTGGCACAGTGGCATGTTGTGTTACATCTAAAACTAAATAAAAAAGAAAACAAAATAAAAAGTAAAATGCACCCATAAAGTCATTGTTGGTGATATACTGCGTCACAGGGGCGGCACGGTGGTGTAGTGGTTAGCATTGTCGCCTCACAGCAAGAAGGTCCGGGTTCGAGCCCTGTGGCTGGCAAGGGGCTTTCTGTGTGGAGTTTGCATGTTCTCCCCGTGTCCGCGTGGGTTTCCTCCGGGTGCTCCGGTTTCCCCCACAGTCCAAAGACGTGCAGGTTAGGTTAACTGGCGACTCTAAATTGACCGTAGGTGTGAATGGGAGTGTGAATGGTTGTCTATGTCTATGTGTCAGCCCTGTGATGACCTGGCGACTTGTCCAGGGTGTACCCTGCCTTTGCCCGTAGTCAGCTGGGATAGGCTCCAGCTTGCCTGCAACCCTGTAGAACAGGATAAAGCGGCTACAGATAATGAAATGAGATAAGATATTGTGTCACATTCATCTCATTATCTTAGGCACAGCAGTGGGTTTAAAAACAGGCTGATGAATATATGGACTAGTTGAATGAGGACTTATTGTTGAGTCTCGAAAATAGTCATTGAATTAAGTGACTTTTGTAGGTAAAATTAGGTGTTTAACAACCTGTTAAAAATACACCAGAATGCAAGAAATGGCATCTAATTAATTAAACATTTTCTGGGGGAGGACCCCCAGATCCCCCCGTCAGTGTGTCTCCCCCACATTAAAAATGCTTCTGACACCCCTGTGAAACACGTTTATATCACACTTACTTGACTGTTCCAAGCTTCACTTTTATGAGTATACCATTCAGTTTTCTGTGAGTGAGGGCGAGAAGCTTTTACACATGAGAAATGCTTTTACACAAAATGCACTCTGGTCTTTGATGACAGTCTCACACATGCTTTTAAACTGGCCAAAGGCAGCATGGATCCTTTGGGATATTTTTTTTGGGGATTTTTTTTTCTTGCCTGTGCTGATATTACTGCAGTGGTGAGATGTGGATACATTACTGAAAGTGGAAATATTCATATGTCACTTTGAATAGCAGTAAGGAAATGGCTCATGGCCATCACTATCCAAGAAGACCACTCCTTTGTATGCTTTTGTCAGATATCTCTTTAGAGGCAAGAACTGCAGGAAATCAGATTGACAACAAATTAACATATTTATATGCACTTCTGTAATCTGATGGGCAGTCAAGTCTACATTAGTTATTCACTAATCAGATTTCTGTTAGACATTCGTCATAAAGAATAGAAACGGAACACAGTAAAATTGCCAGTGTTAATATAACACAAAGAGTTAATTTCAACACTACCTCAGTGATATGGTTCCTATCTACAGAGTGTAAAATATACACTGAACATAGAGTTAAATTTCCAGAATCAATTTTACTCTGGTAAGAGTTAATATTTTACACTACACTACACTACACTAAGAAGTGTCAATCAAGTTTTACACTACAACCCCGATTCCAAAAAAGTTGGGACAAAGTACAAATTGTAAATAAAAACGGAATGCAATAATTTACAAATCTCAAAAACTGATATTGTAGTCACAATACAACATAGACAACATATCAAATGTTGAAAGTGAGACATTTTGAAATTTCATGCCAAATATTGGCTCATTTGAAATTTCATGACAGCAACACTTCTCAAAAAAGTTGGGACAGGGGCAGTAAGAGACTGGAAAAGTTAAAGATACAAAAAAGGAACAGCTGGAGGACCAAATTGCAACTCATTAGGTCAAATGGCAATAGGTCATTAACATGACTGGGTATAAAAAGAGCATCTTGGAGTGGCAGCGGCTCTCAGAAGTAAAGATGGGAAGAGGATCACCAATCCCCCTAATTCTGCGCCGACAAATAGTGGAGCAATATCAGAAAGGAGTTCGACAGTGTAAAATTACAAAGAGTTTGAACATATAATCATCTACAGTGCATATCATCATCAAAAGATTCAGAGAATCTGGAAGAATCTCTGTGCATAAGGGTCAAGGCCGGAAAACCATACTGGGCGCCCGTGATCTTCGGGCCCTTAGACGGCACTGCATCACATACAGGCATGCTTCTGTATTGGAAATCACAAAATGGGCTCAGGAATATTTCCAGAGAACATTATCTGTGAACACAATTCACCGTGCCTTCTGCCGTTGCCAGCTAAAACTCTATAGTTCAAAGAAGCAGCCATATCTAAACACGATCCAGAAGCTCAGACGTCTTCTCTGGGCCAAGGCTCATTTAAAATGGACTGTGGCAAAGTGGAAAACTGTTCTGTGGTCAGACGAGTCAAAATGTGAAGTTCTTTATGGACATCAGGGACGCCGTGTCATTCGGACTAAAGAGGAGAAGGACGACCCAAGTTGTTATCAGCGCTCAGTTCAGAAGCCTGCATCTCTGATGGTATGGGGTTGCATTACTGCGTGTGGCATGGGCAGCTTACACATCTGGAAAGACACCATCAATGCTGAAAGGTATATCCAGGTTCTAGAGCAACATGTGCTCCCATCCAGACGACGTCTCTTTCAGGGAAGATCTTGCGTTTTCCAACATGACAATGCCAAACCACATACTGCATCAATTCTATGCATCATGGCTGCATAGAAGAAGGGTCTGAGTACTGAACTGGTCAGCCTGCAGTCCAGATCTTTCTCCCATAGAAAACATTTGGTGCATCATAAAACGGAAGATACGACAAAAAAGACCTAAGACAGTTGAGCAACTAGAATCCTACATTAGACAAGAATGGGTTAACATTCCTATCCCTAAACTTGAGCAACTTGTCTCCTCAGTCCCCAGACGTTTACAGACTGTTGTAAAGAGAAAAGGGGATGTCTCACAGTGATAAACATGGCCTTGTCCCAACTTTTTTGAGATGTGTTGTTGTCATGAAATTTAAAATCACCTAATTTTTCTCTTTAAATGATACATTTTCTCAGTTTAAACATTTGATATGCCATCTATGTTCTATTCTGAATAAAATATGGAATTTTGAAACTTCCACATCGTTGCATTCCATTTTTATTTACAATTTGTACTTTGTCCCAACTTTTTTGGAATCGGGGTTGTATGTGAGAAGTAACACCCATAGTGTTATTCACATTCAACACTGAAGAGTTAAGTGTTAAGAAATAATTTTTCCAGTGTTAAACCTACTTAACACTACATGTTAATTAAGAAATTACTCCGAAGAGTGTTGATTTTTAACTGACTCCTACCAGTGTTACACATGATCTGCTTGTGTAGTCCCAGTGTTATGGCTCACCATGTAGAGCTATGACACAAAACTTAATATGTTTGCGGGGGGGGGGAACACAATTATATCCATAACTTAATACCAATTTATTCAAAGAAAACATGAAATATTGGCATTAAAAGCAAACATAAAATACTACCAGCAGACAGTGCACTGGAATTTGTTTCTTGGGAACTGCTGGACAAAGTTTCCTTGAAATCTGTAGTTCAGGAGAAAGAGACAGGACAAAATAACACCAATTTGTTTTATTTTTTAACAATAAAAAAGCAATTTATCAGTACATTCCATTGCTTATAGTGACTTAAATAGAATCAATAAAGAGCAATTATACCGTCATCAAATTTGATTGCAAGTATCAAATGTTGGGCTGCTGCGCTATGTCAGAGAAGACCTCCGCATCCACCTCAGTTCCTGTTTCATCAAAAACCTTGACACCTTCACTGACTGGTGGAACTGAGAACTTCAAGAAAGCTATGACCAAAAAAACCCCAAACAAACAAGATTTCAATCCATACAAAATGCTCAAGATTAACCAAGGCCATTCTCCAAAAACACATCAGTGCATTAGCAGCATGGTCTGAGGTGCTAACATGCTACTAATGCACTGATGCTGCCAGGCATTGAATCTTTCAGTGGTGTACAACTGTAAATACAACTCAACTAAATCAATCACAAAACTCAGATCTTAATTGCTGACCCCTAAACATGTCCATAGGGTAGCTTGCCAAAAAGGTGAAGACAACGATTATTTTCAATTTTAAAAAATGATGAACACACCAACACTCTTAGTTCCTTTAGTTTTAACAATGGTGTGTAACTGACTGTGCCATACTGACTGTGGCTTACCAGAATTTAAGAATTCCTCGAGGCTTGGCTCGTTTATCTTGACATATTTCTGTGTATTTTAGATTCTGGTTTTGATTAACATGATGGTATCTGCAAAGACAGCAAACTTAAATCAACATTATGATCCACAACACAGCAGTATAAGCTGTGGCACAAAAGGTAAATAGACAAACTGAAATGACCTATTTCAGCTTTAAAAATCACAAACACACACAATTCAATTTTGTATCAAGTACATCAACTTATTACTTATCACCAGAGCACCACAGTACATTACAGAACAATCTGAAAGAAAAAAGAAAAAAAATGCATATTATGAAAAAAAAACGGGAAAACAAAGCTATCTCAAATGTGGGTATGAAAATATTTCAAAGTCCAACACACACGCGCACACAGTATTTCTGTCCAATTTATTGTGATTCACAATTTACAATTAAAGCCATTCACCACCACCTCCCCAGCACCCACAGCTGACGACACGACATCCTGTGTTGATGTGCTGTGTTGATGTGTCACACCGCGCTAGTAAAGCATAACAAAAATCATTGATATTGATCAGCGTATGAAATTTTAGCAGCAGCGAACATGTTTTAGCAGCCACAGTGCGCGGCATGTAAACACATCCGGAGCACCGACTGCACCAACCGACACCGGAAACCGATTCATTCAAGGCCACGTTCAACTAAAATCTTCATGCCAGCGTGCACGTTTATCTCCCCGCAGCATTGCCACGTTAGCCACCACAGACACCAAGTCACTAATGTTAGCTACTTTAGCCAACTCCCGACACATGCAGTGTTGGCTATTTTACTGGAATACAGTTAGGTCCATATATATTTGGACACTGACACAAATTTTGTTTTTCTTACCTGTTTACTGAAACATATTCAAGTTATATAATGGGCATGGACATAAAGTCCAGACTTTCAGCTTTCATTTGAGGGTATCTACATTAAAATTGGATGAAGGGTTTAGGAGTTTCAGCTCCTCAACATGTGCCACCCTGTTTTTAAAGGGACCAAAAGTAATTGGACAATTGACTCAAAGGCTATTTCATGGGCAGGTGTGGGCAATTCCTTCGTTATGTCATTCTCAATTAAGCAGATAAAAGGCCTGGAGTTGATTTGAGGTGTGGTGCTTGCATTTGGAAGATTTTGCTGTGAAGAAAACATGCGGTCAAAAGAGCTCTCCATGCAGGTGAAACAAGCCATCCTTAAGCTGCGAAAACGGAAAAAACCCATCCAAGAAATTGCTACAGTATTAGGAGTGGCAAAATCTACAGTTTGGTACATCCTGAGAAAGAAAGAAAGCACTGGTGAACTCATCAATGCAAAAAGACCTGGACGCCCACAGAAGACAACAGTGGTGGATGATCGCAGAATAATTTCCATGGTGAAGAGAAACCCCTTCACAACAGCCAACCAAGTGAACAACACTCTCCAGGAGGTAGGCGTATCAATATCCAAATCTACCATAAAGCGAAGACTGCATGAAAGTAAATACAGAGGGTTCACTGCACGGTGCAAGCCACTCATAAGCCTCAAGAATAAAAAGGCTAGATTGGACTTTCCTAAAAAACATCTAAAAAAGCCAGCACAGTTCTGGAAGAACATTCTTTGGACAGATGAAACCAAGATCAACCTCTACCAGAATGATGGAAAGAAAAAACTATGGCGAAGGCGTGGTACAGCTCATGATCCAAAGCATACCACATCATCTGTAAAACACGGCAGAGGCAGTGTGATGGCTTGGGCATGCATGGCTGCCAGTGGCACTGAGTCACTAGTGTTTATTGATGATGTGACACAGGACAGAAGCAGCCGGATGAATTCTGAGGTATTCAGAGACATACTGTGTCAGGGCTCGACATTAACGGTTGTCCGCTTGTCCGGGACAAGTGATCCTTTATGTCGGACAAGTTCATCATCTCAGTTACTTGTCCAATCGGACAAGTGCCAAAATACGCCGATATTCAGGTTACATATCAAATTTATCAGTTTATTCACATGATTTCCGAAGTATCTCACTCGACATATTGTTTTGATGAATCGCCGGATGTTTCTCTTTGGAAAGAGCGATGTGCGCATGCGCAATATTCCACTTGCGAAACCGGCCAATACTGCTTCGTGTATTTGAGCTGAAAAGTAAATGGTCGTTTACCAGACCCTCCAGGATTTCGCGATGTTGCGATTTGCAACTTCAACGCAAATTCAACCAATCCCCGTGAATTCAGGGCGGTGTTACAATTATATCCAATCACCGCAACTTTCCAATCGTTGGCGTCGTCTTGAGGTGACGTCGACAAACTACCTTCCGCCTTACTTCCGTGTTTCCATTCAAGAGAAGCAGCATGTGCGAGTCAGTGTTTATGTAGGCTTAAATTCTGTTACTGAAAGTGTGTTATGTTTACAGTGAAGGACTGTGTGCACTTTACATTATTTTTTACTTAATACAAGAAATTAATGGATGCCAACATTTTTGCCAAAATGGTATTTTATTTTCCATTGTTTCAGCAGCTTCAGCATCATACTGTGAGATTCTGTACAAATTGTTTTTTTTCTTCTATGAAGCCTGAGCCATTTATTTTATTAGTTTATAATTATTGTTTAATTTAGTCTTCAGGAGAGACTACCTGCACACAGTACTAGTATTAATAGTTTTTTTTACTTACATGAAAGCTGAGGCATTTATATTATATTTTAAGGTAACTTCATGTTGTGCTGTGAGGTTCTCTGCACTTTAACTTTTGAACCAACAGGTGCATTTGGATAAGTAAAGCCTATTTTTCTGCATTTTTGTAGTCCTGGTAATCTTTTATGTTGGTAAAGTTGTTTATAGGACCATTTCTCAGTGTCTGTTTTTTTAATCAATAGTTTTTCAGTAATAACTTAATATTTAACATATCACTCAATTTTAATCACAAAAAGAGAAAATCGCAACAATTTCTCACAACTTTCACTTCCTCCCGCAATATAATCGCAACAAAAACCTAAAAAACACAGCAACTTTCATCGCAACCATTAAATACCATACAGGAGCCACAATGAATACTTAGACAACAACAATTAATCAGTGGAGGATATATATTCAAAGTTAATAATTTAAAAATGAAAATATACTGTATAATTTAAATTTTCTGGTTTTCAATTTCTCATAAATAAATTAATGATTGATGGAGTCCAATTTTTTTCTGCAGTGAATAGATTGTGGGTGGCATGGTGGTGTAGTGGTTAGCGCTGTCGCCTCACAGCAAGAAGGTCCTGGGTTCGAGCCCCGGGGCCGGCGAGGGCCTTTCTGTGTGGAGTTTGCATGTTCTCCCCGTGTCCGCGTGGGTTTCCTCCGGGTGCTCCGGTTTCCCCCACAGTCCGAAGACATGCAGGTTAGGTTAACTGGTGACTCGAAATTGACCGTAGGTGTGAATGTGGGTGTGAATGGTTGTGTCTATGTGTCAGCCCTGTGATGACCTGGCGACTTGTCCAGGGTGTACCCCGCCTTTTGCCCATAGTCAGCTGGAATAGGCTCCAGCTTGCCTGCGACCCTGTAGAAGGATAAAGTGGCTAGAGATAATGAGATGAGATGAATAGATTGTGTTAAAGTAATTCTGGTGAAATTAATTTATTGCAAATAGTTTTTGTGGTTTTCTTTCTCAAATTTTTCTTCAGACAAATCAACTTCACATTCAGACAAGTAAATTTCCTTTCAACTTGCCTGACAGGACAAGTGGTTTCAAAAGTTAATGTAGAGCCCTGTGTGTGCTCAAATGCAGCCAAACTGATTGGTCGGCATTTCATAATACAGATGGACAATGACCCAAAACATAAAGCCAAAGCAACCCAGGAGTTTATAAAAGCAAAGAAGTGGAATATTCTTGAATGGCCAAGTCAGTCACCTGATCTCAACCCAATTGAGCATGCATTTCACTTGTTAAAGACTAAAGTTCAGACAGAAAGGCCCACAAACAGACAGCAACTGAAAACTGCTGCAGTAAAGGCCTGGCAGAGCATTAAAAAAGAGGAAACACAGCGTCTGGTGATGTCCATGAGTTCAAGACTTCAGGCAGTCATTGCCAACAAAGGGTTTTCAACCAAGTATTAGAAATGAACATTTTATTTACAATTATTTAATTTGTCCAATTACTTTTGAGCCCCTGAAATGAAGGGATTGTGTTTAAAAAATGCTTTAGTTCCTCACATTTTTATGCAATCATTTTGTTCAACCCACTGAATTAAAGCTGAAAGTCTGAACTTCAACTGCATCTGAATTGTTTTGTTCAAAATTCATTGTGGTTATGTACAGAACCAAAATTAGAAAAATGTTGTCTCTGTCCAAATATTTATGGACCTAACTGTAAATGTGCAAGCATGACACACAGCACAACACAACAGCCCGTCCTCGCTGACATTAACGTTATCTCATGCCATTTTTGTTCAGTTTGGCGTTGCGTGGTCAGCCTTAATTATCTCCATGTGGCTGGTACATTTAAGCTAGCCGCCGACCCAATATCACGTTAGCCATTTGAAATTCGGTATTTGAAGACACGTACCCAACATTGACAGGTACGCTAAATGACGACGTACCTTTATTCTTACACACAGATTCTGCTTGAATGAAAAAACAACTAATAGTTTATTTGGAAAAACTTACTACAATCTTTCGATACGAGGAAGATGGCGATGCCAGAGTTGACGTTGTCAGTTTGACCGGGGAAGTTGGTGGGCAAGTCTTTTAAGAGTAATTTGTTTTTTTTTTTTACACTGGAAGGTATTGTACTCTTCTTGGAATGAAGTCCAAGACGAATTTCCCTTTGTATAAAGTGTATCTAATTGGTGTAGAATTAACTCTGAGAGAGTCAATTTACTTTAACACTAAATATGTGACACTGACAGTGTAAAAGCTCTTTTAACTCCAATTATTTTCACCAACACTGGAAGTTATCTTGTTCAATTTTACTCTGTCCATTGTTGGAAGAACTCTGAAAGAATTCAAATGCTTTGACACTGCATATTTTACACTGGCAAATTTACTGTGAATGAGTGAAAAATCTTACTCAAGTAAATTGAATAAGAGTTTACTAATTACTAATTTACACATATAGTGTATTAATAAGAAAGAGAAAATTGTACATGTGCTAATTTGAAATGATGCAACTTGTGCGTAAAAAAAAAAAAAGTGTGGTAAAACGAACTTTTTTGCTCTGCATGTGCCTTGCATTCTGTTGGTCAAGCATTTGCCCAATCAGTGATTACGCACAGGAACAAACCCAATGCTACAAAAATTAAAAGCCTACTCAAGAAGCATGTTACTCATTTGAATAAAATTAAATGAAGACAAACATAATTTAACCCCATGTAACAGGGTACATCAAATACCCCAACATTGTATAAATTCTCTCTACTTTTGTCTTTTTGTTCTTTTAGTACAGAAACATGTCTATAAAAATATTTACCAAAAAAATTCCTGTTGTTAAGGGTGGCAATTTTTGCTTAACCTCCTAAGGCCCAAGCTGTTTTTTTACATGCATTTTTTATTTCTCTTTGCTATTTGGGCTTATTAGAACCTGATTAGAATAAAAACTAAGCATCATCTTTTGATAAGATGTACTTTTAGAGAAAAAGTATGTCCACATATGTGAATTCTTGTTCCGAATTTCCATAAAGTGCTGTCCACGCATGTGACCGCTAAGCCCTAGGAGGTTAAAGTTTCTTTAAAACCTTTATTCAGCAAACTAGAGAAAATATCCTCATGAAGCAGAATCTGTGTTAATGACAACCCCATACAATGACACACCCTGGCTTTTGGATTTGTTGCTGATAACAGTCTGGATGATCCATTTCATTTTTGGTCCTGAGCACATGGCATCCATTTCTTCTAAAAAAAGACCTGGAATACTGGTTCTTCTGACCACAATACACATTTCCACAGTGTGACGGTCCATCCAAGATGCCTCTGAGCTCAGAAAGGCATCTTTGCCTTTAAATCAAATGCTCTTTCAACTATTAGATCAGATTAGCTTTTACATATTACTTGTACAATGTTTCTATACTAGCTTATGTGTTATCTAATAATTTATTATATATTTTATTCTCCAAGTGGAAACCAGTGAAATCTAGGTTTTGTCATTCAGACAGAACTTTTTTTCATAGGTTTTCATTTTCATTTTGATTTATAATTCTAGGTTTGTTCTACATGCATGTACCTTATTAGGTTAGTTTTTAAATAACTATTTAACTAAAATATAATGATATTTTGTCTTAATTATTATGTTTCTATTTGATAACATCAATTTTCTTATGGATCAATATACTTATAAAAAGTTTGGTTATTTCTAATCTAACTATTATACCAGTTTTCAACTCTCAGACTGGATTAGTCTCTACCACTATGATAAATTTATTATATTTTTAGATCTTATAGTTCTAAATTTCATTTTTATTCCTAGGTTGGTTTTGCATGCATGTATTTCATTCACAAATTTATTATTAATTTTCATATATAATTATATTTTTTGTATTTTTATCCATGTATTTATATGTTTACTATTTATTGAATGCACTTGTTTCGGTTGGGTTAGTTGCCCGTGGACCATTGGGGGTGGGTCCGGGGGGATCATGGATGCATGGGTCCCTTGTTAAGGGTCCCTTGCTATCCATGGCCCCTTTGTCCTCGCCCTTTGGGCTTGCGGATGGCTGAATTCATTGAAATGAGTGTTTATATTGTATTTATTTTGTGTATATATATATATATATATATATATATATATATATATATATATATATATATATATATAAAAATCTCCTTCTCACCCCCGGCGGGGGTGGGGGGGTGGTATCCATGTCATCCTCAAGCTCGGGTCCTCTACCAGAGGCCTGGGAGTTTGAGGGTTCTGCGCAGTATCTTCGATGTTCCTAGGACTGTGCTCTTCTGGACTGAGGCTTCAGATGTTGTTCCTGGGATTTGCTGGAGCCACTCTCCCAGTTTGGGGGTTACTGCCCCAAGTGCCCCCACTACCACGGGGACCACGCAACCCTTGACCTTCCACATCCGTTCCAGCTGCTCTTTCAACCCTTGATACTTCTCAAGTTTCTCATGTTCCTTCTTCCTGATGTTGGCGTCAGCTGGGATCGCCACATCTATCACCACCACCCTCTTCTGCTCTTTGTCCACCACCACTATGTCCGGTTGGTTAGCCAGGATCTGTTTGTCAGTCTGGAAGCTGAAGTCCCACAGAACCTTGGCCCTGTTGTTCTCAGCCACCTTCTGTGGTATGGCCCATTGGGACTTGGGTACCACACATTTATGCACCTTCAGAAGATATATATATATATATATATATATATATATATATATATATATATATTAGCTATCCTAGTATAGTATTTACTGTTTTAGGAGTATTTTGATTAAAGAATTAAAGAAGTTGATGGTGCTTCTAGACACAGTTAACATCAGGCTTCCTTTTTGCACAGCAAAGTTTTAACTGCCATTTGTGGATGTAACTCTGTATTGTAGTGCAGGGGCGATTCTAGCATCTGATCTTTGGGGGTGCTTAGCCCCCAGAGCTGACAGAGGCACCTGGCTTGAATGACAGTGTTTCCACGTTTATTCCGCATTTAGACTAGACTTAACTAGACAAGAAGACTAGACTTATACAATGTTTTAACACAGGGGGTTTCAAAGTGTGGGAGAGTGAGCCCCCCCTCGGAGAGCAAATAAACAACAGCGCCCCCCCCCCACAATTTTTTTGTTGCTATACTTAATGTTCCATTCGTATTTTTAAAAAATGGTTGTTGTACACATTATTTTTTTCTTTTTCACATTTTAAACATCTGTGCTTTTTAAAACATCTTGTTTTACACATTTTAAACATCTCATAGCATCGTTAGCTAGCACCTCTTGGCAGACAACACACTGTGGCAGTGGAGCATCTTCAGATCCAGTCCATGAAAATCCAAACTTTAAATAATCGTGGTCATACTTCCTTCTTTTTCCAGTTCTCCAGGATTTCGCGGGCCTTTTTTGTGATTGTTGTGGGCTAAAATGTCTGATGTTGCGGGGGTTTTCCAAAAAAAATTGCGATGAAAGTTGCGGTGTTTTTTAGGTTTTTGTTGCGATTACATTGCGGGAGGAAGTGAAAGTTGCGAGAAATTGTTGCGATTTTCTCTTTTTGTGATTAAAATTGAGTGATATGTTAAATATTAAGTTATTACTGAAAAACTATTGACTAAAAAAACAAAGACACTGAGAAATGGCCCTATAAACAACTTTACCAATATAAAAGATTACCAGGACTACAAAAATGCAGAAAAATAGGCTTTACTTATCCAAATGCACCTGTTGGTTCTAAAGTTAAAGTGCAGAGAACCTCACAGCACAACATGAAGTTACCTTAAAATATAATATAAATGCCTCAGCTATCATATAAGAAAAAAAACTATTAATACTAGTACTGTGTACAGTCAGTCTCTCCTGAAGACTAAATTAAACAATAATTATAAACTAATTAAATAAATGGCTCAGGCTTCATAGAAGAAAAAAGCAATTTGAACAGAATCTCACAGTATGATGCTGAAGCTGCCTAAACAATGGAAAATAAAATACCATTTTGGCAAAAATGTTGGCATCCATTAATTTCTTGTATTAAGTAAAAAAAAATAAAGTGCACACAGTCCTTCACTGTAAACATAACACACTTTCAGTGTTGCCAGATACTGCTGACGTTTTCCAGTCCAAAATATGTTCAAAACCCGCCAAACTGCACTTGAAACTTCCCAATCTGGCAACACTGCGCGCATGCTGCTTCTCTTGAACACACGGAAGTAAGGGGGAAGGTAGTTTGTCGACGTCACCTCAAGACGACGCCAATGATTGGTCAAATTTGCGGGAACGTTGCGGTGATTGGATATAATTGCAGCACCGCCCTGAATTCGCGGGGATTGGTTGAATTTGCGCTGAAGTTGCAAATCGCAACATCCTGGAGACTCCGTTTTTTTGCTTGGCCCAGACTTTTTTTTTTTTTTGTATAGGACAGTGTAGAGCAGGGGTGTCAAACCTGATCCATAAAGGGCCTTGTGGCTGCAGGTTTTCATTCCAGCCATGCAGCAGCACACCTGACTTGGCTCATTCAATCAACTGAACTGTCTTCACACAGTCAAATACTTGCAGCCACACCCACCCTTGATTAAAGGGTGGGTGTGTCAGTTGATTGAATAAGCCAAATCAGGGTGCTGCTGCATGGCTGGAATGAAAACCTGCAGCCACACAGCCCTTTATGGATCAGGTTTGACACCCCTGGTGTAGAGATACAGGAAACGAGCGGGAGAGAGAGAAGGGATCGGGAAATGACCTCGGGCCGGAATCGAACCCGGGTCCCCAGATTTATGGTAAGGTGCCTTAGCCATCTGAGCCACGACACCCCCACCTCTTGGCCCAGACTTTGTCTCCTCACTCACTGTAGCTTTAGGTACTAAAAATCGATCCATTTTGTCTCTCACGTTGCGCCCCCCCTGAAGAACTCTGGCGCCCCCCCAGGGGGGGCGCGCCCCACACTTTGAAAAGCCCTGTTTTAGCAGAAGCTGACCCAATAAACTATGATATCTACACATTTACAACCACTGACACAAATATTTACGTTATATTTTTAACTAAACAAGACCTACTACTGCATTTGTAATGTTGGAGCTATTCATTTAGAACAGTGGTAATTGTTAATTAATGTGTTATTGTGTATTGTGTAATAATAGTGTGTATTATTATGATTTTACATTAGTTTGCATTAGTAAACGCTATGTTACATTAAATAAAATTGACTAACACACGGTGGTCTAGCACCGTAGCACTTGTACTCTGCACAAAAGTATCTCGATATGGATGATAAATGTCATTTTTATCATTCTGTTCATAGACCAGGGAACATCAATATTGCATTATGCATATTATTGTGTTGTGTTTAACAATTGTAACTCCAGTCTGTACTTTCACATCTCGCTATGCCAGTAATACTCAGGTGCTACTTCGAGTTCCTCATCGGCGTGGAATCCAGTTAAAAAAACCACCATGTCGTAGCAAGCACTCGCGCGGACAGGCAACCCAATCAGAGGGGACGCAAGGAGGAGAGGTATTTTACTGCTCATAGAACTATCACGTAACAGGTGAATTCAAGAACACACACGCCCGCGCACACATTCATTGCGCAGTGCGCAAGGGCACTTATTTCTGAAAATTACGTCCAAAAGCAGTGTTTTTGAGGGTGCTGAGCTAGGGGGTGCTGAGCTCGTTTTTGGGGGTGCTTGAGCACCCCCAAAAATAGGCTAAACACACCCCTGTTGTAGTGTTTGACAAAGGTTTGGCAAAGTAATCTCCAGCCTATGTGGTTATATAAACTATAGATGAATGACGGTTCTTGATACAGTGCTGGCTGAGAGATCGACGATCACGGGTGTTCAGCTTTGGCTTGCGCCCTTGCCCTTTATGCACTGAAATTCCTCCAGATTCCTTGAATCATTTAATGATATTATGCACCATAGAGGATGAAATATCCAAATCCCTTCCTATCCTTCTTTGAGAAACATTGTTTTTAAACATTTCAATAACTTTTTCATGCATTTATTGACAAACTGGAGATCCTCAGCCAATCTTTGCTGCTCAAAGACTAGGCTGTTCCTGGATACTGATTTTGTACCAAATCATGATTACAATCAGCTGTTGACATCATCTGTTTCAAATCACATCATTATTTAATTGTTTTACCTCATTACTAGCCCTAAATTACCCCAGACCCAACTTTTTTGGAATGTCTTGCAGGCCTAAAATGGAGGAATGGCTGTATATTAGCAAATGAAATGAAGTTTACCAGACAACACATGAAATATCTCTCTCCGTCAATTTGATAATCCAGTCCATCTATGATGTCCTACCTAGTCCATTCAACCTCTTCATCTAAGCAACGGTTGACTCACCAGCATGTCCTTTGTGTCTCAGAAGAGGAACATTGGCGTGCATTCTCAGCTGTTGACCCAAAGCACTGAGTCACTACCACTGGCAGCATGAGCAGGTGCTGAAGGCAATTGCTGAGTCCAGTGACAGGGATTGATGGAACAGCACATGACTAGCAAATCACAGAGATCACCCTGGGACCAGACAGATAGTGCTGGTTTGGAAACATCAAAACAATATGAACTGAACTAATTTTATATCATGTGAAGCCTGAAGTTGACACCCCTGCTGTGCATGCATAGTGAGATTTTCCAACAAGTCATGTATTGATGTAGGATGCAGTATTGCCATCATTCAATCATTCCCTAGATCCAAAGTTGTAGGTTTGATTTAGAAAGTGGTGGGGACATAAATTTGACAGGGAGTCTGGGAGTCCCACCCCAGAAAATGTAGGGATTTTTTGTTGCATTTTCTGAAAATTTACACATATATTCAGGGCCGCTGCTATAAATTTTGGGCCTGATGAAAGAATATAGTATTAGTATCTGTTGCTCTCTCTCTCTCTCTCTCTCTCTCTCTCTCTCTCTGTTTTTAACAATTACATCAGAAGGATGAAGGATGACATTAAAAGACACAGGTCTATCTCTCTCTGATACCTGTATTAACAGCCATTAAGTAATACACCTTAACTTTCAAAAAAGCCACTCTCTTTATGCACTTAGAATGAGCAATAGGAGAAATTAGTTTAAAAAAATACTCAGATCAGAAGGATGTGGTCTTTGAGGTAACGTTTCAGCTTATAATGCAAATTCTTACCTGTTCAGTCCTCTTTTCTTTCCCTGCCTAGCCTGGGCTTTCTCTCTTTCTTTTCCATTATCTCTCTGATGTCGGTATTAACAAAGGCAAATGAAAAGGAATAACGCTCCTCCATAATTCTTCCATGTCAGAAATAGCACTGAAAACCTGAGTTCGGAGTAGCCTTCAAACGTGGCCACTCTGGACTATACTTCCCAAGTGCCACAGCACCCCTCCTCTCCCGAATACTAGGAAGTGCACCTGTTTCCCATTTCCTCAGTAATCACCCCTCTATATAAGCTCAGCAAACACACTAGTTGCGAAGTATCATTCTGTGTCCTTGTGCCTGATCATACCAAGCCGTATTTACCACTGCTGACTTCCCGTGACTCTGACCCTATTTCTTGTGATTACTTTGACTCTGCTTTCTCCCCTGAGCTCTGAAACACCATTTGCACATCGACTGACCCTAGCCCGACCCTGACTATGTTTTCTGTTTGCTGATTTGGATTTGGTTACCAGTTTGCAATGCACCCACTATCCCCTGCATTTGCATCCATAAGTGCCTGCACCCTGACAGGATACTTCGTCTGCAATGGATGCAGCAGAGGAAGCTAAGCAAATTGCTCTCAATGCTCAGGGGTGATTGTTGGGAGAACACCAACAGATGTTAAGTGAACTCAACACCAGAATGTCGCACCTAACACCTGTTGTCTTGCAGGCCATCCTGACATGCCCCTCATCCTCTGCTAGTACAGCCATGATGGTTCCCCAACCAGAAAAGTACTCCAGAGAGGTTTCTGACTGCAAGGGAAGGGGTTTCTTCTTCAGTGTTCATTATACTTCATGACCCTCACAGGAGCAACAGAGGAGCAGACAATTGCACAATTCCTCAATCGTTTCACAGGCAAGGCAATGAAGTGGGCTAGTGCTATTTGGGAGCATGGTGAGGAACACACCTCCTCTTATGATCATTTTATCAAACTGTTCAAGTGAGTCTTTGATCATCAGCCTGAGGGTGTTGAAGTGGGTGAAAAGCTAATCACAGTCCAGCAGGGCTGAATCTGCCCTGGAGTTCTGCATGCTGGTGGCAAGAAGCTGGTGGAATGAGCCTGCTCTGAAAGCCGCTTTTCAACAAGGGCTACGCCCCAAGGTTTTCACCAAACTGGCATGCCATGACTTGCAACTCACCCTCGACTCCCTCATCAACTTGGCAATCTGGCTGGATCATCTGCTTCGCAGCAGACCCTCTTTACAACCCTCACCAGCCCTTCCACCAACTCCACAATCCGTGACTCCAATGGAGATCTCCCATGCTTGCCTTCAATGGTCAGAGAGGGACAGGAGGTGTCATGAAGGGTTATGTTTTTACTGTAGTGAACCAGGCCATCTGATAACTAGGTGCCCAGTTCATCCACCTAACCCCAGACGGGAGGGTCCCCCTAGCAAAGAAACTGGTCCTTCCAGCCCAGTGAGTCACGAACCCATTCTCACACCACATTTTCCTCAAGATTCAAGGACTGTTAAAGCTTCCAGACTCAACCCATGTCCTCTTTGCCCTCATAGACTCCGGGGCAGAGGGCAACTTCATCAATCTTGAGATTGTCCAGAGGTACAACCTGCCCATGGAGGCGCTCCAGTGACCCGTGAACCTCAAGGCCACAGATGGTGGTCCCATTGGTGAAGGGCTCATTACAATATGCACCTCACCTCTCACAATCCAGGTTGGGGCCCTTCATGTAGAACACATCACCCTGCTAGTCACTCACACAGCACAGCATGCCATAGTTCTGGGTTTCCCTTGGCTTCAGCTCCACAATTCCCTAATCTCCTGGCAACACAGGGAAATTCTACATTGGTCACCATCATGTTTTCAGAACTGTTTACAACTTCCACAAGTCACCCTTTCTTCCATGTCCATAGAAAGCCCTTTGCCCGGATGCATCAACAATATTCCCTCTTGTTATCACAAACTTAGAGAAATTTTCAGTAAAGGAAAGGCAAGTGGCCTGCCCCCTCATCAAACTTATGATTATGCCATAAACCTTCTCCCAGGCACAACACCGCTTTGCAATTGTATATATCCTCTGTCCATCACTGAGCAAGCTGCCATGGAGAAGTATGTACAAGAACAGCTACAACAGGGGTATATTCAACCATCGACATCCCCAGCCTCAGCGAGCTTCTTTTTTGTGGAGAAGAAAGGGGGGGTCCTTCACCCATGCATTGATTACCGGAGTCTTAACCAGATCACAGTAAAGTACCCTTATCCATTACCCCTGGTACCCTCAGCATTAGAACAGTTAAGGTTAGCTTGAATATTCACCAAGCTAGACCTTAGAAATGCATATAATTTGGTCAGGATTTGTGAGGGTGATGAGTGGAAAACCGCTTGCAGTATGACATCCAGGCACTTCGAGAATTGTTTAATGCCTTATGGACTTTCTTGCGCTCCCAGTGTCTTCCAATGCCTTATCAATGACATCCTCAGAGACATGCTGGGATGCTATGTAATAGCATATATAGATGATATCCTGATCTACTCCCTCAACAAAAGTTCCCACCATGAACATATTAGGTCACTGCTCACTTGGCTCCTAGAGAACCACCTGTATGTTAAAGCAGAGAAATGTGAATTTCACATCAACCAGATCTCATTCCTTGGTTACATCATCAGCACGGAGGGGGTCAGCATGGACGACAGCAAAGTGTTTGCAGTCACAGCCTGGCCTGCACCAAGCACCATGAAGGAACTGCAATGCTTCCTGAGGTTCACCAATTTCTATCACTGCTTCATCCGAGGCTTCAGCATGATTGCCGCACCCCTCACAGCCCTGCTGAGAAAAGGTCCATGACATCTCCAATGGAACCAAGCCACCAAAGAAGGCTTCAGGCAGTGTAAGGCAACCTTCACATCAGCCCCTATTCTGAGGCACCCAGACCCAACTCAGCCTTTCACCATGAAAGTTGATGCCTCAGAGACAGGAGTGGGAAGGGTGCTATCCCAGTGCTCCAGAGAGAAGCCCAAGCTACACTCGGTAGCCTTATTTTTCAAAGAAACTCACTCCAGCTGAGCAAAATTACGACATTGGAAATCGGGAACTTCTAGCCATTAAACCAGCTCTCAAAGAGTGGAGACACTGACTGGAGGGCACCGCACATCCATTCACAATCCTCACAGACCATAAAAACCTTGAGTATCTGAAAACAGCTAAATGCCTGAATCCCTGTTAAGCCAGGTGGGCACTTTTCTTCACCTGATTCCAGTTCACCATTTCATATCATCCAGATCACAGAAACTCGAAGGCAGGCACCCTCTCCAGAATCTACACCATCTCCAGCAACAGTTCAGAGCCCAATTCAGAAGCTCCTCTTTAATTCCTCCATATCAGTAATAGCACTGAAAACCTGAGTTCAGAGCAGCCTGCAAACATGGCCACTCCGGACTACACTTCCCCAAGTGCCACAGCACCCCTCATCTCCCAAATACGAGGAAGTGCACCTGTTTCCCATTTCCTCAGTAATCACCCCTCTATTTAAGCTCCTTGTGCCTGAGCATACCAAGCCTTATTTACCAGTGCTGACTTCCTGTGACTTTGACCCTATTTCTTGTGATGACTTTGACTCTGCTGTCTCACCTGATCTCTGAAATGCCATTTGCACATCGACTGACCCTAGCCTGACCCTGACTACATCTTCTGTTTGCTGATTTGGATTTGGTTACCAGTTTGCGATGCACCTGCTCTCCCCTGCGTTTGCATCCATAAGTGCCTGAACCCTGGCACTCCATAATTTGCTATACAATTTATGAAAATGAAAGGAACTTCTTATGTGCATTACAACAGTAGAAAATAAGTTAACTCACCAAGCATGTGCTTACCGGTACATTTTACTTGCTAATACATGTAACACTGCTTTTTACTACATACATAGGTACTTACATTTACCATGAAATAAGACCTTACGTCTCCCTTTTTATTCTCGGCATTCACAATGCTAATCCAAACTGCTGAATTAAGAGGAAATATTGCAGGAGGTTTGATCAATCTTCAGTACAAGATATAATTAATTATAACTTTAACTACAGTCAAGTCTATTTGTATAGCGCTTTTAACAAACATTGTCGCAAAGCAGCTTTACAGAATTTGAACGACTTAAAACATGAGCTAATTTTGTCCCTAATCTATCCCCAATGAGCAAGCCTGTGGCGATGGTGGCAAGGAAAAACTCCCTCAGATGACATGAGGAAGAAACCTTGAGAGGAACCAGACTCAAAAGGGAACCCATCCTCATTTGGGCAACAACAGACAGCATGACTATAACATTAACAGTTTAACATGAAGACAGTTCGGCTGTAGCCATACAGATAGCATTTAAAACTGGAGCAGACAGAATAGCAAACTAACAATCCTGGAAGCATTACAGTACTGATACTCCTCTTGTTTGGCGAACAGGTATGATGCCAACGTGAAAAGAACAAGAACAGTCAGTGTTAAATAATGTCAAAAGTAATAGCACAAAAATCACCCTACAGCAAACCCTGTCACAACAACATTTAGCTTGCTAGCTAACTACATTAGTTGTTAATATTAGCAAAGTATATCTGCTTGTGGCAGCAGGGGCATGGCCAAGCAGTGGTCTGTGAATGGAGGGCGGGATCGGGGAAGGTAAGTGGCTAAGTCATTCCACCTGTTGTCAATTAATGTGTGTGGGTGTGTTTGTTACAGTGACGGAGCATAAAAGGAGGGGGAGAGCAGAGAAAAGAGGCTCCCTCCTGACCACAATGCATGTGTGCGTGTAGAGTGAGTGAGTGAGAGAACGCTGAAAAGCTAAAATAAGTGGAATAAAGAGTTTGTGTGTGACCATCAACTCTCGCCTGCCATGCTTCTGTGCTTCACCCACATCAGGAATTGCTACAGTGGTGCTGAAACCCAGGATGCACAGAAGGGAACCACCCCATGGAATCCTCCCCATTCAAAGAGCTCATCCTTGCCCTCGCTACCACCCAGCAGAACCAGCATCAAGCGCTGATCGCCCTCCGAAAGGAACAAGAGCAACGCTTTGAAGCCTTGATGCTGGCCCAGCAGGAAGATCGCCAGGCGTTCTGGCATCAATTCGCATCAGCAGGGGCGTCGACCATCACCTCAGCCAGCACCCTTACGAAGATGAGCCCGCAGGACAATCCAGAAGCGTTCCTTGCCCTCTTCGAGCAAGCAGCCGAGGCGTGGGGGTGGCCGCTGGAGCAGCGTGCAGCATGCCTCCTCCCGCTCCTGACTGGCAAGGTGCAGCTTGCGGCACAGCATCTCCCTGCTGACAGCCGACTGGTGTATGCTGACCTGAGGAAAGCCATCCTGCAGCAGGTCAGCCGCTCCCCAGAACAACATCGCCAGCGCTTCCGGACGCTGGCATTGGAGGAGGTTGGCCGGCTGTTTGCATTCAGCCAGCAACTCCAGGACGCCTGCCGGCAGTGGCTGAGGGCGGAAGGCCGCGACGCCAGCGAGATCATCGATCTGGTGGCACTGGAACAGTTTATCTCTCGACTTCCGGAAGGAACGGTGGAATGGGTCCAGTGTCATCGCCTGGTGTTGCTGGAACAAGCCATCAAGCTGGCGGAGGACCATCTGGAGGCAGCTCCGATGGCAGGCAGACGAGGCATCTCCCCTTGCTTCTCTTCTCTCTCTCTTCCCCCCCGTCTCTCATTCCCCTCCCCACCCCGTTCCCCTGCCACGGAGGCGGCGGCTGGCTCCTCCCCAGCAGGGCCCGTCACACCCGTGGTGTTCTCCCATCTTCCTCTTCCATCTCTGTGTTGTCTCCTCCTCAGGTGAGCGACACCCATAATGCTAGTGCAGAGGGAAAGCCTGGGCCGGTGTGCTGGTGCGATGGGGAGTCGGAGCATCTCCAGAGTTGGAGCTCCACAAGGGAGGTGGGAGCTGTGATCCAGATCCCTGACATGCCAGAAACTGCCCCTGATTGGGCCAGCGCTTATCGCATACCGGTAAGTGTTCAAGGGGATACATATCACGCTTTGGTGGATTCCGGTTGTAATCAGACCTCAGTTCACCAATGTCTGATGCAAGGTGAGGCATTGGGGAGAGCACAAGCGGTGAAAGTGTTGTGTGTGCACAGGGATGTTCACAATTATCCCTTAGTGTCTGTCCATATTCTATTCCGGGGCCAAATGTATAAAGGCGGCGGTTGATCCTCATCTCACCCACTTGTTGATTTTGGGTACTGATTGGCCAGGGTTTAAAAAGCTGATGGAATATTTAACATGTAGTGGGCCCTGCACTAGTAGGTCACGGGAAGATCCCGGTGTGGCGTTGACTGGAGAAGCTGTCACAGAGCTGTCTACGTCAACACCGCGTCAGAGTGAGGAGTAGCCCATTCCTCCTCCCTCTCTTGGGGATTCCCTTGGGGATTTCCCATTAGAGCAGTCACGAGACAAGACTCTGCGACATGCATTTGACCAAGAGAGAGCAATTGATGGTCAAACTCTTCAGCCAAGCGCAGCACCGACCTTCCCTTATTTTGCTATTATTAAAGATAGATTGTACCGAGTGACGCAGGATACTCTAACTAGTGAATGAATAACCCAGTTGTTAATCCCAAAGAGCCACAGGGAACTTGTATTCCATGCGGCTCACTTTAATCCCATGGCTGGACACTTAGGGCAAGATAAAACACTAGCCCAAATAATGGCCCGGTTTTATTGGCCAGGGATTTGCAGGGATGTCCATTGGTGGTGTGCAGCATGCCGTGAATGCCAATTAGTAAATCCCGCGGCCACTCCAAAAGCGCTGTTGCGCCCTCTTCCTCTAATCGAGACCCCATTTGAGCGAATTGGGATGGATCTCGTCGGGCCATTAGATCGGTCGGCATGAGGGTATTGCTTTATTTTAATTCTGGTGGACTATGCAACACGATATCCAGAAGCAGTGCCTCTCCGCAATATCTCAGCACACAGTATTGCGGAAGCGCTCTTCCGCTTTATCTCCCAGGTCGGGATTCCGAAAGAAATCCTGACAGACCAAGGCACTTTGTTTGTCATGCACACTGCGCGAGCTGTATGGGTTATTGGGGATTAAGTCTATCCGCATTAGTGTCTATCACCCACAAACGGATGGGTTAGTAGAGCGATTTAACCACACACTCAAGAACATAATCCGGAAATTCGTAAGTAAAGATGCACGTAATTGGGATAAGTGGCTCAAGCCCCTGTTATTTACAGTACGAGAGGTCCCGCAAGCCTCCATGGGGTTTTCTCCATTTGAATTATTATATGGGCGTAAGCCATGTGGCATTCTGGACATGCTACGAGAAAATTGGAAGGAGGGACCTTCACCTAGCAAAATTGAAATCCAGTACGTTCTTGACCTGCATGCAAAACTTCATACCCTCATGCACCTAACCCAGGAGAATTTACGGCAGGCACAAGAATGTCAAATCCGGCTGTATGACAGGGGCACGCACCTTAGAGAGTTTACACTGGGAGACAAAGTGCTCATATTATTGCCCACATTGAACTCCAAATTAGTCGCCAAGTGGCAAGGGCCCTTCAAGGTCACACGGTGAGTCGGGGACGTCGACTATGAGGTGAGGCGAATGGATGGGGTGTGGCATTGCAAATCTACCACCTCAACCTTTTAAAATGCTGGAATGAGGGGGTCCCCATGGCGTTGGCATCAGTAGTCCTGGAGAAGGCAGAGCTGGAGCCGGAAGTGAAAAGATAACATCTCGGACCACTCCGGTCCCTTGTGGAGACCATCTCTCACCGGCCCAACTCATGGAGGTGGCCAAGTTGCAGAAGGAATTTTTTGATGTGTTCTCGCCCCTTCCTGGTCGTACCCAACTCATAGAACACCACCGCTTGCCCAAACACAAGAAAAAGGTGGTTCGGGACGAACTCAAGGCCATGCTCGAAATGGGCATAATCGAGGAGTCCTACAGTGATTGGAGCAGCCCAGTGGTCCTGGTTCCCAAGACCGACGGGTCAGTCTGGTTCTGTGTGGACTATAGAAAGGTCAGTGCGGTGTCTAAATTTGACGCATACCCAATGCCTCACATTGATGAGTTGCTTGATCGGTTAGGTGCTGCTCGCTTTTATTCGACACTGGATCTAACAAAGGGATATCGGCAGATCCCCTTGACTCCTCTATCCCGAGAGAAAATGGCCTTTTCCACACCGTTTGGATTACACCAATTTGTCACACTCCCTTTTGGGTTATTTGGGGCGCCCACTACGTTCCAGTATGGACAGGGTCCTCCACCCTCACGCTGCCTACACGGCCACCTATTTGGACGATATAATAATCTACAGCCATGATTGGCCATGGCACTTGGAACACCTGAGGGCCGTTCTAAAGTCGCTGAGGTGAGCGGGCCTCACAGCTAACCCGAAAAAGTGTGCAATTGGGCAGGTGGAAGTACGGTATCTGGGGTTCCATTTGGGTCATGGGCAGGTGCATCCCCAAATTAACAAGACTGCAGCAATTGCGGCCTGCCCAAGGCCCAAGACCCAAAACAAGGTGAGACGGTTCCTGGGGCTGGCTGGCTATTATCATAGGTTTATACCTAATTATTTGGACGTCACCAGCCCGCTAACTGATCTCACTAAAAAGGGAGCTCCAGATCCGGTCCAGTGGACGGAGCAGTGCCAACAGGCCTTCTCTGAGGTAAAAGCTGCACTGTGTGGGGGGCCACTTTTACACTCCCCTGACTTCTCTCTCTCCCCTTTATTTTGCAGACTGATGCATCGGACAGAGGGCTGGGGGCCATTTTGTCTCAGGAGGTGGAGGGCGAGGAGCGCCCCATGCTGTACGTCAGCCGGAAACTTTCGATGCATGAAAGCAAGTACAGCACCATCGAGAAAGAGTGTCTTGCCATCAAGTGGGTGGTCCTCGCCCTCCGATACTACCTGCTGGGGTGCCCTTTCACTCTCTGTTCAGACCATGTGCTCCTCCAGTGGCTCTACCGCATGAAAGATGCCAATGCGCGGATCACCCGTTGGGATCTCGCCTTCCAGCCATTTAAGTTTGAGGTGATCCACAAGCCGGGGGCACAGATGGTGGTGGCGGACTTCCTGTCTCGTCAGGGGGGGAGTCAGCTTCGGGCCGGCCGGCTCCCCGGCCTGAGTCGGGCGGTGGGGGTAGGTGGCAGAGGGGGCGTGGCCAAGCAGCAGTCTGTGAATGGAGGGCGGGGTCGGGGAAGGTAAGTGGCTAAGTCATTCCACCTGCTGTCAATTAACGTGTGTGTGTGTGTGTGTGTGTTTGTTTGTTTGTTACAGGGACGGAGCATAAAAGGAGGGGGAGAGCAGAGAAAAGAGGTTCCCTTCCGACCATAATGCATGTGTGCGTGTAGAGTGAGTGAGTGAGTGAGTGAAAGAACACTGAAAAGCTAAAATAAGTGGAATAATGAGTTTGTGTGTGAGACCATCAACTCTCGCCTGCCGTGCTTCTGTGCTCCACCCACATCAGGAATTGCTACACTGCTACTAGTATAATATTAATATTCCTAACTATTTTTGTATGTGCAGTGCCAACATTAGCAAAACTATTACAATTCCTGGTCTGTATGCCCAGGACAGTTGACTGTGTTTTTTTTATATCACTGAACAATCAACATTTCATGTTCAATCATAATAATAAGTTACATTTATATAGCGCCTTTCTCAAACTCAAGGTTGCTTCAATTTGATACTGGAACCATAACATCACAGAAGGCAAAACACCTGTGACAGACAGCCTGAAATATACTCTAGTAAGCGCTCCCCTCTGACTAAGCACTGTGCTGTTTTCATCTGAAATGCACTCCAGCAATCATATTGGTGGGAACAAACCAAACAAACACAAATAGAAACTATATTTCTCATCCAGTGTAAACATGAGGAAGTTAACCCTTTACCTAAAACCATAGAAGCACAGTTACATACATAACTAGAATTCTGTTTCAACCTGCCTAACTGCAGTGTAACCTCCAATATGTAACCAACAATTGCAAGACTTCCATGCGGTGTTCAAAGATGCAGAGATGACCACTCAAAGGTTTACCTTGTGGAATCTGGAGACAATTGCATGTTGAAGCCAGGGTAGCACAGCACAGCATAGATTTTCTGAAGCAGCACATGTCTAAGGCCCATGAAGAGGAGATGCTCCGTATAGGGTGGCATGTGTCACTAGTTTCTGAGCATGTGATGACAGGGGCTGGATTGGTGATGATTGCCATCACCCAGTGTGCTAACCTCTGCTTGAAAGAGGGAGTCTCATGCATTTTAGCCCCATTGCAAATAGCAAATTGGTTTGAGTTGGTCTTTTTTTTTTTTAATCAAAAAGCTTGTAACTGTAGTAGTAATTTAGCTATTTTATCAGGTAGTGGGATATAATTGATAAACAAGAAATACAACACTGCATTGTTTAATTTACTTTGTGTTACAATATAATTTAATCCATGAAGTTTTTGTTGATTGGTAGTAAGCACAATTGACTAAAAAGAGAAAATGGGATTTTCTCCTCAACTGTAGCTGAGTTCTTGTCAGTCTATATCCTTCATATGTAAAAGATTTATATTTACAAGGCATGATAAACAAGAATACAGTCTATAATAATCAAATAGTTCTCAATAAGACAATTGTCAAGCCCAAAACAAGTTGAAGACCAGTACTAGCCAAAATAAAGTCAAGACCAAGTCTTAAGGGGTGCTGAAGCCAAGTCAAGATTAAAACTAAGTGAAGATCAAGACCAAAAACCATCAAATCTTTTTTGAGGGCAAGTCTTTACTTTTGAGGAGGAAATGAATATGTAATTGTGCCATAATATTGCTTTTTTGTTGAGGATTGCATACAGTAGTTTATTGTCCTGCCATCATGAAACAAGATTTTTTTTAGTAGCCAATGTCAATATCTATACTTAAATAATTAGCTGAATTTCTCATCTCATCTCATTATCTCTAGCCGCTTTATCCTTCTACAGGGTCGCAGGCAAGCTGGAGCCTATCCCAGCTGACTACGGGCGAAAGGTGGGGTACACCCTGGACAAGTCGCGAGGTCATCACAGGGCTGACACATAGACACAGACAACCATTCACACCTACGGTCAATTTAGAGTCACCAGTTAACCTAACCTGCATGTCTTTGGACTGTGGGGGAAACCGGAGCACCCGGAGGAAACCCACGCGGACACGGGGAGAACATGCAAACTCCACACAGAAAGACCCTCGCCGACCACGGGGCTCGAACCCGGACCTTCTTGCTGTGAGGCGACAGCGCTAACCACTACACCACCGTGCCGCCCAATTAGTTGAATTTGAACCAAATAATGCTGGTTCTCTTGACTTCAATCATGCATTGTGCCAATCTTTAGGTTATGTTTTCTAGAAGGACTTCTTGTCAAACTTTATGCATGCAAAAAGTCAAAACAACCCAGACCAAGATAATATTTAGCCAGACCATGGCCGAGGAACAAGACAAGTGCAAGTACAAATGCCACTAAGTCAGAGAGAAGTCCAAGACAATACAGAAACCATCTTGTGACTGAACTTGAGCCCTACAGTCCTAGTTGTCAATATTCATACTGATGACCAGAACACAAGGACTAAAAAGAAAGCAGTGCTTATACCAATTCACAATGCAGTTATTAATCTCATCTCATCTCATTATCTCCAGCCGCTTTATCCTGTTCTACAGGGTCGCAGGCAAGCTGGAGCCTATTCCAGCTGACTACGGGCGAAAGGTGGGGTACACCCTGGACAAGTCGCCAGGTCATCACAGGGCTGACACATAGACACAGACAACCATTCACACTCACATTCACACCTATGGTCAATTTAGAGTTACCAGTTAACCTAACCTGCATGTTTTTGGACTGTGGGGGAAACCGGAGCACCTGGAGGAAACCCACGCGGACACGGGGAGAACATGATGAAGATGAATGAACCCTTTATTGTCACTAGTCACAAGTACCAGCAAAATTGGCCATCAACCCGTCCATACATATACACATATATACAATTGACAGAGGGGGAGTAGACAGGACAGGAAGACAGGGATGGAAAGAAAAAATACAGAGTAACATGAGGAGAAGGGAGGAGAAAAAGCAACCCCCACACTATGCTCCTGTGGGGAGTACAGTGTGGGAACATTAAAAAAAACACCTGAGCACATAAGCACAAAAGTACACTTTACAACATGAAAACTCGGGACTTGAGGGGGGTGGGGGGGCAATCAGGGGAGGGGGGTAAGGGGGGAGGTAACCTAGTGCAAGCAAGCAGCCGTCCGTTCCTGCAGCCATGACGCCGCTGGTCGTGCACCCACTTGTCACGCTGGGGGTAAAAAGCGGCAACCATGGGAAGTAGGGGAAGGAATGCAAGAGCATCTCACTGCAATGATCTTCAGGGGGAGTTTTTATTCCAGCAACAGCCTTGACCAAGGCCAGTGCTGTCTGAGGGGGCCGAAAGCAGATAAGATTGGGATTGTTTGGTCTTGGGGCGAGTAGACGCATTCTTTTACACGACTACTCTGTTTGTCCATTCTGGTCTCCGAATCGATCCATTTTCCTTTGCAAAGCCAAGAGCTTCTCCATGATGTTATCCATGTTGCGGTTCAAGTTCTGAATAGCCACAGTCTGAGTGCCGACAACTCTGCCCACCGCTTCAATCATGTCGGGCAGGTTTATGGGGCTTTGGACAGCTGTCACCATTTTCTGATTTCCTCGATAAACCAGGGCAATGCCTAATCCAATCAGCAAAAGACCTGTAATCATGGTTCCAAATAGGTAGATGTCTTCAATGTCCTCCACAGAAAGAACTGCCAGGCACACGACCCACCACTTCTCCCACGCGTCCATCGTGTAGCCAGCTGCGAACGTTCTGGCAGGACAGGCCGGTTCCCCTGAACCCAGGCTTCTCGTCAATTGTGTCAATTGTGTTGAGAGACCAATTTATCAATTCCATGATTTTTAGTTTGGAGAGCAGTGCGGAGAGAGTCTCTCAAAAGTATAGACAGCAGACAGACAAGATGAGAGGAGCAAAGCAGGGAAGATAAGGGAGAGGAGAGGGAGAGAAATGTGACCGCCTTCCGTGAGAGCATGGAGAAAAAAAAAAACTCTGCACAGAAAGGCCCTTGTTGGCCACGGGCCTCGAACCCGGACCTTCTTGCTGTGAGGCAACAGCGCTAACCACTACACCATTATGCCACCACAGTTATTAATATCATTGTAATATTTAATATTAATAAGAAGCAGGATTATTAATATTAATTAATAAGCAGCAAGTCCACTGGGAAGTGATATAAACATTGTAACAAAATCATCCACAATAGGAGTATTGTGTTGGATTGCAGAGGGTCTCCTGAGCTTCTAGTACATAGACCAGTGTGCATGAGTGCATATGCCAACCTGGCTTTAGGAATTAATCATAAAAGTATTTTCATAAACAGTGCTTCCTTCAAGCCAAGTAAAAATAAGTGCTGTCTATGTTGGATGAATTCTTTCGGACTCTTACCACTTTTACCACTGTGGCCATTTAGCAAGCTCATATGAGGCTGATATAGGTCCAGTGTTACACCTTAAAAAAAGTCTATCACCATGAAGCATTCTTTGGTTTATCCATCTGTTTATCATATAGGATTCCAAGTTAAATACTTTTTGAAAGCAAGAACCATTAATAATACATAGAAACATTTTTGTAAATCATAGATTAAAACAATTCATTTTTTTATTGTAATTGGTATGACAAATTAGTAAGACAATGATTAATCCATGTTTAGGAAACTGTCAGAAAGAACTACAAATGGTGACCCATGATGGATGAAGAAAGTCTTTGACTGCATGAACATCTACAGAGCATACAGCCTCTAGGAATCAGACTGTAAACTGAGCTAACTTTTGGAAATTTTGCCTCCTTTGAATTGCCTGATTCTTTACCACAGGACTGGAGTCCACAATAAGATGCCCACAACATTGTTCGTCTAACAGGATTCCGGAACTAGTGCTGCATCATCAAAAAAGAGGAACAGAGTTAATCCAAAAGAAAATATTTTTGTTTTTTATTGTCACACTACAGGAAGATCATCCAAAGAGAATGACTGACAAAAGGCACAGGACAAGATGAGCTTGATCCAGCTGTATGCAATTCCAAATAAGTGGCATCTAGTGTCATTTTCTTTTACTCTCCTCTCTTCATTTCTCTGCCTCTTTCCTCTGGACTGTTTTCTTTCATCCTTTCATTGTTTTCTGTTTTTTCTCATCCTTTCATGCACCTGATATCTGTCTTTCTTAAAAAAATAAGAAATAATATTTGAGTGAAAGAAATAACCAGAGAACACTTTTACATACAGTAGATTAGATTGTCTGCTATACATATTAGTATTTTGTGCAAGATGTCCCTTGAACATTTCAAGTCATAGTGGATTATGGTGGAAAGAAGTTTGCATGACAGTTCTTGCAGTCATCAGTTGCTGCAGGGGAACCAGCCTCTCTCTCATTCAAACTAATCTTTAATTACCCTGCAATTAAATTAAGGTCTATCAGAGAGGCTTAGCCAATTATCTAGGTCATGCTTGATTTTCCTCGTCACACTCACTGGATGCGATACACCAAGAGTAAACACGTTAACGTCATAGTTCACACGGATGCAACACAGAGCATCTGAACTGCTGTAGGCAAGGTTTTTATGGACCTGACACATTCAAGGTGAAATTGGGTGTGAAAGAAAAGTAGTACCATTAAAGAGAGCATGTGAGAGAAAGAGAGAACAAGAAAAGTATAGCGCAACCTGTTCCCTTAATGATAGGCCTGCTGTTTAAGAGCACACTCGAGGAGAGATAGCTTTTAGGAGATAATTATATGAAGCATTTGACCTTGCCTTCTCATCTCAGATGTGTGTGTTAGAGAGTCAGTGCAGAAAGGTGCACATTTATGGTGTATTATTATTAGAATATGTGTTAGTCTGCAATATGACAAAGACAAAGTTTTTTCATCGTTATAGGCCCAAACAGTAAAAGCAGTTGCCTTTTTTTCTCATGTATTTCAGAGCCTTTTCAGCCTTTTTTTAAACTTTATCATCTATTATAGCCACATAACCCTTCAGTAACAAAATTGAAGAATTTACTGATGTTTACTGAAAACGTTCTCTTTTTGTACTACTTCTTCGAAATGGACACCAAATTCTTCACATGCTTGCAGGTATTAATATATGAATACTGAAAATGGTTCATGGCATGGCAAATGTTTACTTCTTAAATTTTAAATAAATATTAAATGTATGCTACATAGCTGTAAAAGCTTTTTCAGCTCTGCTTTTGTGCATGCATTTTATGACTAATGGCCTCTCAAATAAGCATAGCTCATATTAGTAACTTCTTTAGATGCATTAATTAATTCATTCATTCTCCTTCAGTAATCACTTTATTCCAGTCAGGGTTGTGGATCCAGAGTATATCCTGGGAACACTGGTTGTGAGGCGGGCACACACACTGAATGAGATGTTAGTGCAGTGCACACAGAGAACATGCACACATATTCACACACTTATTTACATCTGTGGACAATTTAGAGTCATTTATTCACCTACACATATGTTTTTGAGAGGTGGGAGGAAAGTGGAGAACCTGGTATAAACTCATGCATAGCTTTGAAGTGATAATACTACCTGCTGTTCCACCGTGCCACCCTCGTAATCTGCAGTTTATAACATGTTCTTTTTAAAAAATCATAATAATGACATTCATTTGACCAATTATATATCTTGTACTCATTCAAATGGATTTCCTTGAATGGTTGAAAACGGGTAAAAGTCAATTAAAATAAATAGCTGTTGTGTAGAATTATTATTTAAAGAAATTCTACTATACTCTTTATTTAAATCATGTGTAAAGGATGTTGGCTCATATTTGATATTTAACAGAGAATAATAGCATAAATAAAATGATGAGTGTGTATGTTTTTGCTTGTAAACAACCTGTAATAGCCTGCATAAGTGTGCTAAAAGGCACTTTCGTTGTAAGTCCTTCACATTTTACACCAGGCTACAATTAGAGATGTTTTTATCCTCCATTTTCCTGAGCTGTATGCTTTCATTCTGCCTTCTTCCCATCCTTTCTCTCTCAGCAGATAGACTGCATCATGCTATGCTGAAAGATGCTCAAAGAAAAAAAGCAGAACAAAAATCTGTATATTTGAAAGAATTGAGAGGACATTGATTTATGTATTGAACTGCTCTGAGTGAAATGAAGAGAGACAAAGCATCAGCAATGCCTTTCCAAGCTGAGAGAGCAGGGACAAAGACAGCTTGCTGATCAATGGGCAGAGAGGGATGAAGGAGGGGATTACCTGTGGTAAGAAAAGGAAAAGCAGGCTACAGGGTTTTCATTGTTGCCTTATCTTGGAAGTAACAGTGGTTGTGGGAAATAATCACACACAAGCAAAAGAAAAGTGAAAAGGCACATACCTAGCCACAAACCCATGGCACAGAAAACAAGCTTCCCCAAGGCACCATGACCCAGAGAAAGGAGACACAATTGCTGGCAAAATCGTCCAGCCCTCACAGAAAGCAATCAGGTCTGTGAGAATAATTTAGCTGTTTTCCACCATGAAGTTCAGTACAGCATGGTACTGTTAATAGTTCAGATCCAGAACTATACATACTCTGCCTGAGCACTTGTTTCTGTTTCCTATCATATACCAGTAACCATGAAAATAGGAGTATTTCACTAAAATTGTGTGGGTCTCCTCTCTAAATTGTTCCTAAGTGTAAATGAATGTGTGAATATGTTTGTGCCTTGTGCCTTTGATGGACTGGCATTGCATCCAGTGTGTATTCCTGCCTCACCCCCTGGCTTACAGAAGATGAATGAATAAATATGTATGCTACTATACTACATATCATTGTAAAGGTCAACCACTGCACACAGCTATTTACGCCTTTTCAGTTTTTATTGCAAGTCACAAGATATGTTTTTACAGTTTTGTCCAGCTTCTGAATCCAGTGTAATTCAAACTAATTTGTACTGATACCATAATCAGTCATCTTTGTACAAGGACCGCCAATTAGTTCCACTCACTCTTCAAACATTAAATAAAAAGAACTTGATGTCATGAGTAATTCATATGAATGCAAATGAAGATGACATGGTTGAGTTTGTTCAATTTCATACAAATTAAAGTTTTAAGATAGGGAACAAATGCTAATTGCATTCCTAATTCTAATGTTAACATTCATAATTTTTCACACAAACTCAGAATTTGCAAATGTGACACCAATTGAAAAACATTTACTTTAAATCAGTTACTTTTTATTTTTTGATAACTGAATGCATTTGAGTGTACTCAGGTACTCAGAAACTTTTTAAGTTTCATTTCAGAGTAATTTTGACTAGTTACTTATACTATACACAATACCCATACTGCCATTCACTTATTCATTTTCAGTAATCTATGTAACAGGAACTCTGGGAGCAAGGCTGCGAGCCTTAGAGCAACCCACTGTGTTACCGTGCCTCTCCATCCATCCTTTTAATTATATACACATTTTTTGTACTATTTCTAACCCTGATGATGACTGACAGCTGCATTTGGCTACTCAGTGCTGTGCACAATTTCTGCTATCAGCTGAAAAAGCTCTATCAGTTTTGCAGACATGACAGCTACAACCATTCCTTGTGAGAGATAGGGTTACTGACTTGTAACCAGTTTGTAAATGCTAATGTGTTCTTGGTTATACAGTATATCTTATCGTACCTCTTAATGTAACAGACACTCCTTGTCGACTTTACTACAAACACCTGCACATTCATGCAATTATCTAATCAGCCAATCATGTGGCAGCAGCGCAATACAAAAATAAATCATGCAGATACAGGTCAAGAGCTTAAAGGGATAGTTTGGGATTTTTGACATGAATCTCTATGGCATCCCCATCAATAGTGTCGTGCAAACACACTGACTTACCCCTGACAGCATCCTGTGAGTCCAGTTCTTGTCCAGTTTTGGTCCAGACGAAAGTAGTCCGGCAAGTTTGTTGGGGTCACGAAAGTAAAACGTTTTTCGTCTCAAAACAGTATGTGTTCAAAAGAGTGATATATTTGCATCACAAAACCGTTGCCAAATAAAAAGTCAGACCTCGAAATCGCTTGGCACTATTTTCTCTCCCTTCTTATCACTGCGCGCTGCCGCCAGGTGACAGCGAAACGCAGACCCACTAAGCTGGTGGGAGACCAAGGCTGCACTCTATCCACGGCTTACACACGTGATGGCACGGAGGATGTGTATAGTGGCAGCATCTGTCCCCCCAGAGAGGATCTTTTCAAAAGCAGGACAGATTATAACTGAGAGGAGAAATAGAATCAGAATTAACTAGTTAATTGCAGCAATTAAAGGAATAGGTAGGAAAAGGAAGGCGCAAAGACACCGCGCAGCGCCTGAAAATGGGTTTTCAGGCGCTGCGCACCCGTTTTCAGGCGCTGCGCGGTGTCTTTGCGCCTGCAGCGGTGCTTTGCCTGTGCTGTGGCTGAAAATAGTTCCAGATATAAATTGGTCTAGTAAATCCCTTCGTGTTAATTTGCATTGATATGTGTACTCGATGTGAATGTACAAGTCATGAGAAATAATTATAAAAAATCTTGAGTTATTTAATTCACTTTTGCAACGACAATGCTAGCTGGACACGCCGGATTACAGCGACTAAGCTAACCTGGGCGTTTATAGATCAGGACAATGGCTGGGTCGGCTACAAAACGCTTTGGCTCACTCATCCAACTCTAGGGACTGACTCAATTTCATCTGGGGGTGGCGTATTCCTTTAAATCAAAAATAAAATCTCAGGAGCCATTTGGGAGCTGAAAGAGCCGGCTCCTTATAGTAAGAAGAGCCAAAAGAGCCGAAATTCCCATCACTAGTAAACAATGAATGAAACAGCCGTGGCTGTCACCTGGCGGCAGCGCGCAGTGATAAGAAGGGAGAGAAAATAGTGCCAAGCGATTTCGAGGTCTGACTTTTTATTTGGCAACGGTTTTGTGATGCAAATATATCACTCTTTTGAACATACTGTTTTGAGACGAAAAACGTTTTACTTTCGTGACCCCAACAAACTTGCCGGACTACTTTCGTCTGGACCAAAACTGGACAAGAACTGGACTCACAGGATGCTGTCAGGGGTAAGTCAGTGTGTTTGCACGACACTATTGATGGGGATGCCATACAGATTCATGTCAAAAATCCCGAACTATCCTTTTAAGTTAAAGGGACATATTGTGAAAAACTCACTTTTTCAGTGCTTGTACACATACATTTGAGTATCTGGAGTGCCTACTAACCCACAAACTCTGAAATAAGACAACTTAGTCAGTTTCTTTTGAACTGCCTATTTCAGAAAACATGTGTTTCAACAAGCCATTCAGATTTGGCTCCCCTTAATATGTCACAATGGGAGCTCATTAGAATTATACCATCCCCTCATCTGAGAATCTCCACTCATGCCTTGAGAACTGCCTTTGCAAATGAATATTCATGAGGAAAGTGCTACCTGACTGGCCGGCAGAAGTGGGGGGTGGGGTGAGCAGTGGCTCATTATCACTTAAAGGAACAGGCACTCAAATCAGCTGTTTTGAATAGGGCTGTTGAGACAGAGTGAGAAGGGAGCTGTGGTGCTTTATTCTTATGGTATTTTGACCAAAGTATGTCACTGACATTTCATTAAGACCCCAGGGAACTGTGTCAACTTGTGGAAAAGGCTATAATATGTCGCCTTTAAAGTTCACATCAAACATCAGAATGAAGAAAAAGTATGATCTCTGTGACTATGATTGTAGCATATCTGTTAGTACCAAAAGAATGGTTTGAGCCTTGCAGGAAACTGCTGATCTCCTGGGATTTTCAAACACTAGATTTTTCTCTAGATTTTACACAGAATGATGTGAAAAACAATAAACATTGAGAGAGTGACAGTTCTGTGAGTAGAAATGCCTCGTTGATAAGAGAGGTCCAAGGAAAATGACCAGATTGGTTTGAGCTGCCAGGAAGGATATGCTGTAGTAACTCAAATAATCACTCTTTACAACCGTGGTAAACAGAAAAGCATCTCAGCAAGTACAAAACATCAAACCTTGTGGTGGATGGGCCACAACAGCAGAAGACCACATTGGGTTCCACTCCTGTCAGCCAAGAATAGAAATCTGAGGCTATCATGGGCATAGGCTCATCAAAACTGAACAGTCCAGTGTTGGTGAGTCTGTGCCCATAATAGTTTCAGATTCTTGTTCTTGGCTGACAGGAGTGAAACCAAATGTAGTCTTCTGCTGTTGTAGCCCATCCACCTCAAGGTATGATGTGCATTCTGAGATGGTTTTCTGCTCACCACAGTTGTAAAGCATGATTATTTGAGTTACTACAGACTTCCTTTCAGCACAAACCAGTCTGGTCATTCTCCTCTGATCTCTCTCATCAACAAGGACTGCAGATGTTCCATTCACAGGATTTTTTTTTTGCACCATTCTGTGTAACCTCTAGAGATTGTTGTGTGTGAAATTCCCAGGAGATTCTGATCTTTGATGTGAATATCAACTGAAGCTCTTGACCTGTATCTGCATGAGTTTATACATTGCGCTGCTGCCACGTGATTGGCTGATTAGATAACTGCATGAAAGAGCATGTGTACAGACGTTCCTAAAAAAGTGGATGATGAGTGTATAACTGAGAAAACCTTTTTTCTGTATCATCTCTACACTCTACACACATCTCTACTCCAATTTTACTGTTGACCTGCAAAGAAACAGACATTTTGATCTTAGTCACTATAATCTGTGGATTATTATTGGAGCCCATAAACACAGGGCTTCTGTTCACTGAGCAGTTGAAAGACTCCATCCTTGTTATTTTATTGATTATGACTGGGATTGCAGAATGAAGTATTGCAGGTCAATGTGATACAGGTCAGTGAGTAATTTCTATTAAGTCCTCTTATTTCCCTCTTATTTCTCAGTCTATTCTATTGTCATGTAAAGCCTCTCATGCTAACAGTGAATTAGAGGATAAATATGTTTTAAAGTCACACTGAACAAAGGCAGGCTGTAGAAGCAATGAAGTGATCTAATTGGGAGGGAGCTGGCTTGAGTCAATTTTGGACAACCCCAAATCAGAAAAACTTGGGATAGTATAGAAAATGAAAAAATCTCATCTCATCATCTCTAGCCACTTTATCCTGTTCTACAGGGTCGCAGGCAAGCTGGAGCCTATCCCAGCTGACTACGGGCAAAAGGCGGGGTACACGCTGGGCAAGTCACCAGGTCATCACAGGGCTGACACATAGACACAGACAACCATTCACACTCACGGTCAATTCAGAGTCACCAGTTAACCTAACCTGCATGTCTTTGGACTGTGGGGGAAACCAGAGCACCCGGAGGAAACCCACACGGACAACACGCAAACTCCGCACAGAAGGCCCTTGCCAGCCACGGGGCTCAAACCCAGACCTTCTGGCTGTGAGGCAACAGCGCTAACCACTACACCACCATGCTGCCCTGAACAAGAGATCTCATCTCATCTCATTATCTCTAGCCGCTTTATCCTTCTACAGGGTCGCAGGCAAGCTGGAGCCTATCCCAGCTGACTACGGGCGAAAGGCGGGGTACACCCTGGACAAGTCGCCAGGTCATCACAGGGCTGACACATAGACACAGACAACCATTCACACTCACATTCACACCTACGGTCAATTTAGAGTCACCAGTTAACCTAACCTGCATGTCTTTGGACTGTGGGGGAAACCGGAGCACCCGGAGGAAACCCACGCGGACACGGGGAGAACATACAAACTCCACACAGAAAGGCCCTCACCGGCCACGGGGCTCGAACCCAGACCTTCTTGCTGTGAGGCAACAGCGCTAACCACTACACCACCATGCTGCCCTGATCAAGAGATATTTTATGTTTTATCTGGTCAACTTAATTTCATTAGTTAATATACATCCATTCCTGCATTTCAGGCCTGCAACACATTCCAAAAAAGTTGGGATGGAGGCAATTTAGGGCTAGTAAAGAGGTAAAACAATTAAAACTAGATAGAGACTGTGACTAAAGTCACAGTAATTTGGGCTAGCTGACCTTTGTCAATTGAAGGTCAAGGAAAAGTTATGCCCTGCCACTCTGAACGAAATAAAAAAAAGATTGAAAAATCATGCAAGTTGACAGAGTTATAAGTGATTGAAAAAAAGCCCATTTTTCATGGATTATTCTGATTCAGTGATATGGATCAGCACCAAAAGCCATAGCAACTTAATTCAGCCCAGAGGTATTCTGGATGTGAAATTTGGTTATGATTGGTTGAAAACTGAGGGAGAAATAAGTGATTGAAAAAAAAAGTCCATTTTTCATGGATCATTCTGGTTCGGTGAGCCAGATCAACACCAAAAATCATAGCAATGTAATTCAGCCCAGAGGTATTCTTCATGTGAAATTTGGTGATGATTGGCTGAAAACCAAGGGAGAAATAGCATCCTAAAATACATTAGGAGAATAATAATGTGTCTCTATGTGTCAGCCCTGCAATGATCTGGCAATTTGTCCAGGATGTACCCCGCCTTTCGCCCACAGTCAGCTGGGGTAGGCTCCATCTTGCCTGCAACCCTGCACAGGATAAGCGGTTATGGATAATGGATGGATGGATCCTGAGTGAGAGTAACAATTTGTACTACTGCTGCTAGTGCAAATTAACAAATATAATCAATAGATAATATAACCACATGGGCTCGAGATTACTTTGGCAAACCTTTGTCAAGCACTACAATATGGAGTTATATTCACAAATGCCAGATGAAACTTTACTGTGCAGAAAGGAAGCCTTATATTAACTGTCCAGAAGCGCTGTTGACTTCTCTGGGCTCGGAGGCATCTGAGGTGGACTATCACACAGTGGAAATGTGTATTGTGGTCACACAAATCAGTATTCCAGGTCTTTTTTTTTTGTAAGAAATGGATATTGTGTGCTCCAGACCAAAGACAAAAGGTACCATGTAGACTGTTACCAGCAACAAGTACAAAAGCCAGGGTCAGTCATGGTATGGGGTTGTGTCAGTGCCCTTGGCAAAGGTAAGTTACACTTCTGTGATGACAGCATTAATGCAGAAAAGTACATTGAGATTTTGGGGCAACATATGCTACCTTCGAGATGACATCTTTTCCAGGGATATTTCAACGAGACAGTGCAAAACCACATTCTGAACACATTACAAAGACATGGCTGCTGAAGGAGAGGGTGCCTGTTCCCCCTGTCCCCAATAGATAATGTGTGGCAAATTTTGAAACAAAAAATATGATGATGACCCTGTACTGTTGCACACCTTAAGACCTATTTGCAGGAAAAATGGGGAAAAAATAACACCTGAAACACTTTATCACTTGGGGTATTTGGTCCCTAAACATCTTTTAAATGTTGTGAGAAGGAATGACATCATTATAAAGTGGTAAATGGTTTACCATCCCAACTTTTAAAAAATTTTTTTCCAAGAATCAAAATTGAAATGTGTGGTGGTGTTTTTTTTTAACAAACAATCAAATTCATGAGGTAAAACAAAAATGTGCTGTTGTATTGTTTTGAGTGCAATACAAGTCAAAGATTATTTAAAAAAAATTATTTTAAATTCAAATACCTTCCCAGCTTTTTCTAATTTGCAGTTATAATTAGTTTGTAAAGAATAAGAATGGAACATTAAAGCTCTACAGTAGTAAAATAGTCTCATCATCTCATCTCATTATCTCTAGCCGCTTTATCCTGTTCAACAGGGTCGCAGGCAAGCTGGAGCCTATCCCAGCTGACTACGGGCGAAAGGCGGGGTACACCCTGGACAAGTCGCCAGGTCATCACAGGGCCGACACATAGACACAGACAACCATTAGTAGTAAAATATTCTAGTTTGGAATGATTGATCTTAATGCTTACAGTGGTGCTTGAAAGTTTGTGAACCCTTTAGAATTTTCTATATTTCTGCATAAATATGACCTAAAACATCATCAGATTTTCACACAAGTCCTAAAAGTAGATAAAGAGAACCCAGTTAAACAAATGAGATAAAAAATTATACTTGGTCATTTATTTATTGAGGAAAATGATCCAATATTACATATCTGTGAGTGGCAAAAGTATGTGAACCTCTAGGATTAGCAGTTAATTTGAAGGTGAAATTAGAGTCAGGTGTTTTCAATCAATGGGATAGCAATCAGGTGTGAGTGGGCACCCTGTTTTATTTAAAGAACAGGGATCTATCAAAGTCTGATCTTCACAACACATGTTTGTGGAAGTGTATCATGGCACGAACAAAGGAGATTTCTGAGGATCTCAGAAAAAGCATTGTTAATGCTCATCAGGCTGGAAAAGGTTACAAAACCATCTCTAAAGAGTTTGGAATCCACCAATCCACAGTCAGACAGATTGTGTACAAATGGAGGAAATTCAAGATCATTGTTACCCTCTCCAGGAATGGTCGACCAACAAAGATCACTCCAAGAGCAAGGCGTGTAATAGTTGGCGAGGTCACAAAGGACCCCAGGGTAACTTCTAAGCAACTGAAGGCCCTTCTCACATTGGCTAATATTAATGTTCATGAGTCAGGAGAAAACTGAACAACAATGGTGTGCATGGCAGGGTTGCAAGGAGAAAGCCACTACTCTCCAAAAAGAACATTGCTGCTCGTCTGCAGTTTGCTAAAGATCACGTGGACAAGCAAGAAGGCTATTGGAAAAATATTTTGTGGACAGATGAGACCAAAATAGAACTTTTTGGTTTAAATGAGAAGCGTTATGTTTGGAGAAAGGAAAACACTGCATTCCAGCATAAGAACCTTATCCCATCTGTGAAACATGGTGGTGGTAGTATCATGGTTTGAGCCTGTTTTGCTGCATCTGGGCCAGGACGGCTTGCCATCATTGATGGAACAATGAATTCTGAATTATACCAGCAAATTCTAAAGGAAAATGTCAGGACATCTGTCCATGAACTGAATCTCAAGAGAAGGTGGGTCATGTAGCAAGACAACGACCCTAAGCACACAAGTCGTTCTACCAAAGAATGGTTAAAGAAGAACAAAGTTAATGACTTGGAATGGTCAAGCCAAAGTCCTGACCTTAATCCAGTCAAAATGTTGTGAAAGGACCTGAAGCAAGCAGTTCATGTGAGGAAACCCACCAACATCCCAGAGTTGAAGCTGTTCTGTATGGAGGAATGGGCTAAAATTCCTCCAAGCCAGTGCGCAGGACTGATCAACAATTACTAGAAACATTTCATTGCAGTTATTGCTGCACAAGGGGGTCACACCAGATACTGAAAGCACAGGTTCACATACTTTTGCCACTCACAGATGTGTAATTTGGATAATTTTCCTCAATAAATAAATGACCAAGTATAATATTTTTGTCTCATTTGTTTAACTGGGTTCTCTTTATCTACTTTTAGGACTTGTGTGAAAATCTGATGATGTTTTAGGTCATATTTATGCAGAAATATAGAAAATTCTAAAGGGTTCACAAACATTCAAGCACCATTGTATAAAGGATTTTTGTGTAAAATAATTTTATATAAATGATATGAACATAGTAAACATTTTCAGTTTGTGCTATCATTATGTGTACATAGGCGTACATTACATGTAATTTAATTAATACCATGACTTGCATGGTATTAATAATCATTTAATGTTATTAAAGGTGTAGGTTAGCTCAAATTCACATCAGAACGTTCTATTTTTTTTTCTGAATTATATACGCATTGTTGAAATGTGAGAGTTGCCATGACAGTAAGGTGATGTGTCAGGGCAACTCTAGCTATGTGTGTGTCAATATGTGAGGATTCCAACCAGGACCAACATGCTGTTATTTTTAAAGTCTGGGTGGGTGACAAATGGAACATGCTACAGTGCTGGATGTTTAACTCCACAGGGCGACTGTTGACAGGTACTTAGTTGAGTGTGTGTGTGTGTGTGTGTGTGTGTGTGTGTTATATCTAACAGGATTGACTTTGTGCAGAAATGTGGCTTGTCCACACAGGGATAACTACTTAAAAAAAAAAAATCTGCAGCTTTTATTTACAAAAACTAAAAGAGCCAAAAAGTTTGGACTATGTGATGGCATAGTATTAATTAACTGCATTAATAATTATGGCAGTAGAAAGTCCTCACAAATTTAGTAAGACAAATGTGTCTGTGTGTTATTTCCATAGCGGTTATGCCTGATGTTATGTTGTGAATTTTTTCCCTCATTTTGCCCTCAGAGCAATTTTTACACCATGAACCAGTATATTAGTTGAGTCCTTTCCCCCCCATTTTATTTCAGTCTGTTATTTACTCCAGCAGAAAGCTGAATTCCAGTAAATCAAAGCGTGCCAGCACCATTGCCTACTTGATTGCTTCAGTGATATGTGGTGTTCAATGGCAAAAAATGAAGTGTTCATAAACCACAAAGGTGAGTGTAATCACTTGCTCACCAGTTTTACTAATTGAAAACTTTTCATCTAAAGAAAAATGGTGCTGTAAACAGTGAGTGCAGTGTTGTTCAGCCCCAGAGAGAGAGAAAGAGAGAGAGAGAGAGAGAGAGAGAGAGAATGAGAATATCCTTAACAGAAGCTCAGCTCATCTGTGAGTTTGGAGATAACATTCTTGGCTAGCAAAAATAACAGATGTCCTCCTCATCTTCCTCTCACTCTCTGTTGGTTATATTTGTCCACAGTGACCTCAGGTCAGATCTTAGACTGTTTTTTTTGGCAGCAGGTCAGGGTGGATCTATAGTTAATCAGATGGCAGTGAAATAACAGAGGACTGTTAATGAGTCACTGAAAACTGATCCAGTCTTAGTAATACTTTGTGGTGTTAAAAGACTCAGTGCAGCATCATTCGTCTGTACACAAACTTGGTCCTTGTTCAAAACTGATAAAATGCTGACTAAATCAGACTGTGAGCTTAATATTAGTACATTATGATGAAAACCAGCTAGTATCTCACTGCATTTTTAAATTCCTTTTGATAACACAGCAGGCATTTCTCGGTGAATATTGGCATTATAATAAATGCAAAATCTGACCTTTTTTCACTCTACACTTTTCGTTTGGATGTGTTAATTTATTCACAATCATGTCTCATAGCTTATAGCATTTTACACTGGGCTTTAAGTATGAGACAGCTGCAGCCTATCCATTGATTGTCTAATTAACAGTATCATAGAAAAAAAAGAGGTAGCATAAAGCAGTTTAAAATGAATAATTTTTCATTGGGGACAGGCTTTTTAGAAATTACCTAATGTGAAAGTTCATTGACCCTTCTCCCCATTCATGGACTTTTATTTTCATCCACAACTTCTTATTTTTTGTTATCCCATAGTATATGACTGAAAAATAAGGGTATAGCTGATTACAAATACATTATTCAGCATGAACAGATCATGTGTTCTAAATGGATACAGTTTCATATCTGAACAGGAGGTGTGCTATTCATTTTATTTTTGTTTATTTGTGTCAGGAAATGCAGCATAGAGATGGAGATAAGTGCAGAGAAGAGTTTATTTTACAGGTGTGCTTTATAGAAATGGTGAGGCAAGGTCAGAGAAACAAACGAAACTGAAACAGAATCATAAACAGAGTACTAAATGTGGCAAGGAACAAACATGAAGAAGAAGACAGATGCAATCATAAAACTTCGTGCCATGCGTGTGTTGACAGCATCCTTATATGCACACACTGATTGCGCTCCAAATCAGCAACAGGTGTTTGCAATGATGAATCGTCCCAAGGGCGTGCTTGTTGCATGCCCCATGTGCATGGACGAGAGCAAGGCGCTCAAACTGCACCAGGCTCAAGTGTGCAAAGGCATGAAAGAACCCTCCAAGAGCTAAAGCCCTGTTTGGGCACGGATATGGACTTGGACTCAGGCTCCGGACTAGGCATGGACATGGACTCAGGCATGGACTTGGGCTCTGGACTAGGCATGGACTTGGACTTAGACATGGTTTTAGATATGGACATGGGTTCCGGACTAGACATGGACATGGACTCCGGCTCCAGACAGGACTTGGACATGGGCTCTGGACAAGACATGGCTTCTGGCATAGACATGGACTTCAGCATGGGCATGGACCCTGGTGTCGGCATGGGTGTGAATTCGAACACGGGTATGGACTCAGGCGTCAGCATGGACTTGGGCATGGACTCGGGTATGACTCTGTGCTTTAACATGGGCATGGACTCTGGCATCAGCATGGGCATGGACTCAGACATGACTCTGGGCTGGAGCATGGGCATGGATCCTGGTGTCAGCATGGACATGAATTTGAACATGGGCATGGACTCAGGCATCAACATGGGCATGGACTCAGGTGTCGGCATGGACTCAAACTTGACTCTGGGCTTGAGTATGGGCAATGACCCTGGCATCAGCATGGGCATGAATTTGAACATGGGCACGGACTCAGGTATCCGCATGGGCATGGACTCGGGCATGACTCTAGGCTTGAGCATGGGCATGGACCCTGATGTTGGCATGGGCATGAATTCGAATAAGGGCATGGACTCAGGTGTCAGCATGGGCGTGGACTCAGGCATGACTCTGTGCTTCAACATGGGCATAGACCCTGGCGTCAGCATGGGCATGAATTCGAACATGGGCATGGACTCAGGTATCAGCATGGGCATGGACTCTGGCATGACTCTGTGCTTGAGCTTGGGCAGATTCTCTGAATCTTTTCATGATATTATGTACCATAGATAATGTGATCCCCAAATTATTTGCAATTTTACATTGATGAATGTTATTTCACTGTTTACCCATGCAGTCTTTCACAGAGTGGTGAACCCCTCCCCATCTTTACTTCTGAGAGACTCAGACTTTCTGGGATGCTCTTTTTATACCCAGTCATGTTACAGTAACAGCACAGAAAATCTAGGTTCAGAGCGGCATTCAACCATGGTTGCTCCGGACCACAACTCCCAAACACCACAGCACTCCACCTCTCCGGAATTCTAGAAGCGTACTTGTTCCATATCAGAGACTAATTAAGACACTACTTAAACCCAGAAAATGCACCTCCATGTGAAGTATTGTTCTGTGTCCCTGAACCTGGCCATACCAAGCCTTATTTTGACTCTGCCTACATAACTCTTCACGCTTTTGACTCTTGCTTACATTTATTTATCTACTCGACTACTCGCTTGCCCTTTGATATCCTGTTTGCCAATCGACTGACCCCCGCCTAACCCTGACTTTGTTTAAAGCTTGGCAATTTGGATCTGGATGCCTGTTTGCGACGCACCTGCTCTCCCTTGTCCCTGCAGTCCATAAATGTCTGCACTTTGACAAAGAAGGCTTTTGATCTGCTCACTCCCTCAGTCATGTCATGTTGTACAGTATATCACTGAAATGTCAGTTTATGTGTCATTATGATATATAATCTTTGCATGGTGTTATTTAAAAGTGCAAAGTATTTTCCTTATTAAACAATAAAAAAGAATCCAATAAATTTTTCTGTAAATGTGTGTTAGATTATAAAATGAGAACATTGTCAAGGAGAAAAAAAATCTGACAAATAAAAGACTAGAGCATATTTAATTGAAAGGTTTATTCTCAAAAATAATTGTACATTTCTTACAAAGTAAAAAAAAATTACTGCAATTGCCAAAGAATGTGATGTCAATTCATCTCATCTCATTATCTCTAGCCGCTTTATCCTGTTCTACAGGGTTGCAGGCAAGCTGGAGCCTATCCCAGCTGACTACGGGCGAAAGGCAGGGTACACCCTGGACAAGTTGCCAGGTCATGTGATGTCAATTGTTCTGAAAAAAATTACTCTGTGTTTTGTCTTAAAGAAACATCAAAGGTCACAACCAAAATTCAGTTTAATCTCTGTGGTATATTATTAAGCACATTTGAAGGAACAAGTTCACAAAATGTAAATTGTTAACTCATCTCATCTCATTTTCTTCTGCTTATCTGGGGCTGGGTCGCGGAGGCAGCAGTCTGAGCATGGAAGCCCAAACTTCCCTCTCCCCAGACACCTTGGCCAGCTCCTCGGGAAGAGCACCGAGGCATTCCCAGGCCAGCCAAGAGACACAGTCCCTCCAGCATGTCCTGGGTCTTCCCCGGGGCCTCCTCCTGGGGGGATATGCCTGGAACACCTCCCCAGGGAGGCGTCCAGGAGGCATCCGAAAGAGATGCCTGAGCCATCTCAGCTGATTCCTCTCAATGTGGAGGAGCAGCGGCTCTACTCCGAGCTCCTCCCAAGTGACTGTGCTTTTCACCCTATCTCTAAGGGAGCGCCCAGCCACCCTGCCAAGGAAACTCATTTCGGCCGCTTGTATCCGTGATCTTGTTCTTTCGGTCATTACCCAAAGCTCATGACCATAGGTGAGAGTCGGAACGTAGATTGACTGGTAAATCGAGAGCTTCGCCTTTTGGCTCAGCTCCTTCTTCACCACGACGGACTGGTAAAGCGACTGCATCACTGTGGAGGCTGCACCGATCCGCCTGTCGATCTCACGCTCCATCTTTCCATCACTCGTGAACAAGATCCCGAGATACTTAAACTCCTCCACTTGAGGCAGGACTTCTCCACCAACTTGGAGGGCAAGCCACCCTTTTCCGGTCGAGAACCATGGCCTTGGACTTGGAGGTGCTGATTCTCATCCCAGCCGCTTCACACTCGACTGCAAACTGCCCCAGTGCATGCTGAAGGTCCTGGTTTGAAGAAGCCAACAGGACAACATCATCTGCAAAAAGCAGAGATGAAATCCTGTGGTTCCCAAACAGGATTCCCTCCGGCCCCTGGCTGCACCTAGAAATTCTGTCCATAAAAATTATGAACAGAACCAGTGACAAAGGGCAGCCCTGACGGAGTCCAACATGCACTGGGAACGGGTCTGACTTACTGCCGGCAATGCGAACCAGACTCCTGCTCCGTTCATACAGGGACCGGACAGCCCTTAGCAAAGAGCCCCGAACCCCATACTCCCGAAGCACCCCCCACAGGATACCATGAGGGACACGGTCGAATGCCTTCTCCAGATCCACAAAGCACATGTGGACTGGTTGGGCAAACTCCCATGAACCCTCAAGCACCCTATGAAGGGTATAGAGCTGGTCCAGTGTTCCACGACCAGGATGAAAACCGCATTGTTCCTCCTGGATCTGAGGTTCGACTATTGGCCGAATTCTCCTCTCCAGTACCCTGGAGTAAACCTTCCCAGGGAGGCTGAGAAGTGTGATTCCCCTATAATTGGAGCACACTATCCGGTCCCCTTTCTTAAAAAGAGAGACCACCACCCTGGTCTGCCACTCCAGAGGCACTGTCCCCAACCACCACGCAATGTTGCAGAGGCGTGTCAGCCAAGACAGCCTCACAACATCCAGAGACTTGAGATACTCAGGGCAGAGCTTATCCACCCCCAGTGCCTTGCCACCAAGGAGCTTGCAAACCACCTCAGTGACTTCGGCTTGTGTAATGGATGAGTCCACCTCTGAGTCATGAGCCTCCGCTTCCTCAATCGTTAACTGTTACTTATTATTATTATTATTATTATTATCTCATCTCATTATCTCTAGCCGCTTTATCCTGTTCTACAGGGTTGCAGGCAAGCTGGAGCCTATCCCAGCTGATTACGGGCGAAAGGCGGGGTACACCCTGGACAAGTCGCCAGGTCATCACAGGGCTGACACATAGACAAAGACAACCATTCACACTCACATTCACACCTACGGTCAATTTAGAGTCACCAGTTAACCTAACCTGCATGTCTTTGGACTGTGGGGGAAACCGGAGCACCCGGAGGAAACCCACGCGGACACGGGGAGAACATGCAAACTCCACACAGAAAGGCCCTCGCCGGCCACGGGGCTCGAACCCGGACCTTCTTGCTGTGAGGCGACAGCGCTAACCACTACACCACCATGCCGCCTTATTATTATTATTATTATTATTATTATTATAAAAAATCAGAGGGAGTACTTCATGATTTCTTGATATGTTCAGAATTGGTTCATGTATTAATTGAGTATTCTGAAAGCATTAGTTAAGTATTAATAAGTGTTTATTTGTGGAGCATAACCTAAAGTGTTACCAGATGGGAATCTGCCATCCATCCAGGTTCAAACACTCTTATTACCTGAGAGACAATATCTGCCTCATTTGCACAGAAACTGCATATGCAGTATTGTGTAAAACAAACTCTGCTTTGTAGTTTTGCTGTGTGTGTATATGTATTGGTGTGTGTGTGTGTGTGTGTGTGTGTGTGTGTGTGTGTGTGTGTGTAATCACCTACACAATGTTGTTTTTTTGGCAAGTTTATCTCTGGATATAACATTAAAAGAATATTCAGCAAGCATGAGGTACTAAGATAAGACAGAGAGGAAATGAGATGGAGAAGAGAATTTTGCATTAACCATAGACAGACTTTGTGTATGTGTTACAGCCTCATTCTAACCTTATTTCTTTCTTCCATATAAGAAACTGTGTGTCGATATGATGGTGTGCAGTATTAGGAGCCTAGTGACGACAGGGCGATGTCAATGTGATAGCCAGATGTTGAGGTCTTATTTAGCTGGATGAGCTTTAGTCTGAATTTTCCAATCAAGCACCTCAAAGTAAGTCTTCCATTGTATCTCAGAAGCCCTGGCTATAAAAAATAGTGCACAGGTATTTCTGCTTTTTCTAATAATTTCCTGGGTTACCATGGTGACAGCAAGATTTGGCAGGGCTGCTCAAATGTTTTGGTGGACAGAGATGAAGGCTGGGTGTTAAACAAAAGCCCAAGTTTAGCAAAATGGCATCCATATACAGTATAATTTAATAACCTATTGTTATGTTAACTTCAGTGTTTTTGATTATCTCACATCTTAGCCTGACCTAAAGTAAAAGTGTGAAATCTCTTTACTTTTTTTCTTAAGCTAACAAAACTCAAACCATTTTTGTGGTATAATTTATTGTCATAAGGTGATGTAATATAGTAGTGTGGCCTCATTCGGCATTCTGAGGTACAATGTTAAACTCCTAATGCTTGTGTAAGGCTATGTTTTGGAGGTTGAAATCCGCTGTATCCATTCACACACTTCAAACACTATTTCCATTTCAAAAGCTTAAATATCCCGGCTAACAAAACCGTGTTCATTATTTCAGACTGGCTTATACGTATATATGCAGTTCTTTTAATGCCTTTCGCTATTTCACCAAAATCTAATAACATTTATAACACCTCTTCCAGTCCTCATTAAATGTAAATGAGGACCCAAGGGGGAGTGAATTGTGATATTTTACTGTTTATAAAACTCATTGTTAGCCTCTGGATCAGACAGGATGCACTGGCACCAACACAGGTCACAAGTGCAATGATGAACTGTGCTAATTTTTTTCTCATCTGAGACAAAAAAAAAAAAAACAACTGGCATGCTTAATGAGCCCTGACTAATGATGTTCATCCCAGAGCTGGGGATGAGAACATGGAGGAATCATGTAATTTTGTGACATCCCTAGATTTTGGCCAGCTTGTGATACAGCCAATTAAAATCACAGAGCACAACCTTTAAATTAATATAGATAAATCAGTAGAGTACCTTATTATTATTATTATTATTATTATTTACATGTTCTTCTTCACTGTTTCTGTTTCAGGTTGAGAGTATACTTTGGATCTTTTTTGCAGTGCTGATAGAGTTTGTTCGCTGGTTGCTAGTTGACACGGACCTCCTACACACCAGTGCGTAAGTGGCAGAATTCTTCTGGCCTTGATCATCTCAGCAACAGCATGAGTGTTTACAGAACATGAACTGAATGCTGAAACTAATCACTTTTGCCATGTGAGGTTTAAGACTGTGTGCTCCACAGCTCTGCACTTGTCCTTTAACTATGCAGTGGTGTTTGAGGTGGGGTGAACCACTGAATTGGGACCAGATATGGAGCTTGAAAGAGGCAAAAGTGTTTGAATATAAATTTTCTATATTTTTTCCTATTGTGAAGTTCAAGGGTAGGTAATTTTTAGAAGCATGTTTGTTCTATTTCTTGAAATTATCTTTACATACCAATAGCAATGAATAAAATCAAATGTCCTGATAATAAAAAGAAAGAAATCCATCATCTGTGGCAGTTGCAGGGCTGTAAAAAGCCTGTCCAATCATTGCATTCAGATGCTGTAGACAGGTGGGTTTTTTTTTACAACCTTGTGATTGCTACAGATGACGGATTTATTTCTTGTTATTGGGTAGCCTTCCTGTGTGCACTCTGCCCATGCTCTCATTGCATGTGACCAGAGACGACTACAAGGCTATGCAGACATATTGCAGACATATTGCTTAAGAGTCGTTCTATAATTAGGGGTACATCTCAAGTCCATGTGCTGTATTTGTCAATTTCACTAACTATTAACTTCAGCCAATGATCTTTTGTACATTAGCACACATTTCTCTTTTATATAATACAAAAAGTCAACAAATGACATCATTTTACTCTGCAAAAATGCATATATAATACTGGAATTTGGTGTTTTTATGCTGTCCGATTTTCCAAATGTCAGGTTTGGTCTTCATATTTACATTTTAAAAAAAGGTTTTTGTTTAAAATGTTTACAAATATTTATTCATGGTAATTATTATAATATGACAAAAGTGTTTAAAAGCCTAAAATGCTTTATATTATAAATTAAATGAAGAATTTTGTGTGCGTCCGAGAAACTTATGTCAACTGTGTTACCCACTGAACCCCCCCCCCCCCCCCATAAATCGGCAAATGGTTTGGTCCTAAGTCATGTGACCAACATCATGTGATGTCATATCCTCTTTGGTGGGAAATCTGAAGACCGTGTGGTAAGTTTTGAGTTCACCTCTTCAATATTTTCATCAATACTGTTGTATAGTCCTAGAGAGGGTTAATTGTCTGTCAACTGTGTTGTCAACATATTCATATAAACCTGATTTAGAAATTGTATTTACAAAGTATACAGCTAAAGATAATAAAAAATATGAATTGATTAAGGTCTTGTAGTGAAAGCTCTGAGGTCTGCAGTTAGCACAACACTCTAAAAATTGTCGAAATGTCAACTGTGTTACCGTCAACTGTGTTACCCATCAGCTATGACACAGTTGAGGAGGAGTATGTTTTTGTCACTTAATCTTCATATTGACAGACAAACAAACAGAATGATTTAATATGTTCAATTTGTTAAATAAGCTACGTTTCTCTGAAATTGTGTCTAAATGTTGTTTTAACAGTTCACCTGAATTCATCAGCTTATTTGTAGTTAAATTTAAAACAATAAAAAGCTCTTTTTATCCTAAAAAGTGTCCTCTTGTTCTTCTGCCCTGTCAACTGTGTTACTCCCGTCAATTGTGTTACATTGCCTGTCAACTGTGTTGCAAGTGTTTTTTGTGCTATAAATCTCTTATGTGTTTGATAAACTGTAAAATAAAAGATTGGGGATTATCTCTGGATAGGGAAGTCTTGTATAAGGAGGGAGAACAACTCTAAATTCGACGTAACAAGGATTTATGTTGAAAAAAGTGTCATTCTGCATCACAGTGAACCATAAAATCCTATTTATGAAGCTCAAAATTCATATTTTCCATAACAGTTGTACAGATTAATTAAAAACATCTTGTTAATGGACTTAAGCACTTTCAAACAAATGTGTTTTCAAATGTGTAGTATTTTTATATATGTTTAAGATGATATAACATTTGTCCGTAACACGGTTGACAAAATAAACAATCAAATGTTCATTTTCATTAAAATATTTTAAAAGTAATTTAAGATTAAGCTTGGCAATTAATTTGTTTAGGAACTTGAGGGTATACACCATGGAAACATATAGGTTATTTATTGAAAATGAATACTGATATTTTGAGATTTTGCTTTACATGAAATGTACCCCTAATTATAGAATGACTCTTAAGCTAGAGAACTAGTCAACAGCTGAGAGTACTAACAATAGCCATATTCACTGTTCACATTCATTTTCATAATGTTAGGTGTTTGCTTACATGTAAACTAGATACATAAGGTTTGTGTTTGACCACTCTAAAGTTCTTTATTTTCCCTGTGAATACTTCATGGTTCACTTATGGCCTAATTTACATTAAATCTGGATATTAAGCTCCATAACTGGTGATGTAATTTAATTATGATTCAGTCATGATTCAATCATAGCAACATCTTTTAAAGGTCTCTCTGAATCCATTCCATGTTTTTGTTGTTTTGCTGAAAAAGACAACAAATGCCTTCAAAAAGAGTCATGTCCACCAAGATGTCCTTATGGTAATAGCACGGGCGCAGATAGAGGGGGGGACGGGGGGGGACGGGGATTCGTCCCACCCAGATTTAAATTCACCTCGTTCGGTCCCCCCCACTTATAGGGAGGAAAAAACGTCTATGCTGTCTTTCTTTGCATAAGGCAAACCTCACGGAAAAATCAAAAGACTAATTACCATTCGGTTTATTGAGGTGCACAGCAGTACAGACATAGTTGCAACTGCGCAGACTGCACAGGTTGCGAGCTCGAGCTTGGTTGCTATGGTTACCCACAACAAGTTTGACAGGCATATCGGGGACAGCGCCTCCTAGTTCAGGACCCCAACATGGCATGATGAAGGGTGCCAAAAGGCAGAAAACGATTGCATCGTTTTTTCAAAAAAAAAAACCGACTGTAAGTAAACTGTGCCTTACTTTATCATATCACCTTGCAATTTTTTGATCGTCTGTTCAAAGTAATGTCATAGTGAAAGTAAAATCGTACGGAGTAGAGATGCCTTTCTGGTAGCCTCCTTCTTTCGGTGGTAGCCTGTAGATACAGTGCTCAGAAAGCAGTTTTAATGTTTAATCTGGCGTTCCCTGCCATAATTTCAGCGAGCATATTGTTTCATAAGGAAACTTTGCGAAGAGTTGTTGACTGACTGCCGCTCACGCAACACACAGGCATAGTTAGAAAGTCAGGATGCACTGGTTTACACTTTACACACACACACGTAGCCCAGCCTCTCGCTATGTTTAACAGTTGGAATTTAGCGGTTTTAAAACTAGTTTTGCAGTTTTGCAATTTCTGTGCGTGATGATAATGTGTAAACTTTGGATTTCCATAGGCTATGTTAAAATGTTATCATTGTCCTGGCCTGCAGGTAGTTCCTGGTGATGGCAGTGAGGGAAGTGAAATAACATGTATACACACTACCGTTCAAAAGTTTGGGGTCACCCAGACAATTTTGTGTTTTCCATGAAAAGTCACACTTTTATTTACCACCATAAGTTGTAAAATGAATAGAAAATATAGTCAAGACATTTTTCTGGCCATTTTGAGCATTTAATCGACCCCACAAATGTGATGCTCCAGAAACTCAATCTGCTCAAAGGAAGGTCAGTTTTATAGCTTCTCTAAAGAGCTCAACTGTTTTCAGCTGTGCTAACATGATTGTACAAGGGTTTTCTAATCATCCATTAGCCTTCTGAGGCAATGAGCAAACACATTGTACCATTAGAACACTGGAGTGAGAGTTGCTGGAAATGGGCCTCTATACACCTATGGAGATATTGCACTAAAAAACAGACATTTGCAGCTAGAATAGTCATTTACCACATTAGCAATGTATAGAGTGTATTTCTGATTAGTTTAAAGTGATCTTCATTGAAAAGAACAGTGCTTTTCTTTCAAAAATAAGGAAATTTCAAAGTGACCCCAAACTTTTGAACGGTAGTGTGTGTGTGTGTATATATATATATATATATATATATATATATATATATATATATATATATATATATATATACACACACACGCACACATACATGCATACACAAAATGGAATCATTTGCTGACAGCTCAGTCCCCCCCAGTTCAAAAATCCTATCTGCGCCCCTGGGTAATAGTTCCTATTCTCCTCTCCCAGCTATCATGGCAATTCATTATGACCACCTGTGGTTTGTTACCCATGCCTAGTTGGCTTGTTTTCAGCTTTTGCAAATTACTGCAGTGGTCCGTTCCAGAAAGCACAGTTGTGATTTAGCCAAGATACACAAAAAAGTGTATTTTCCCACTCCAGACAGAAGGACTAAACTAAATCAAGACCAGTTGCCCCAGCAACCTCTGCTCTCAAAGTTAAACCTTGAAAATGACAAGTTTATTAATGATGAGTTAAGACTGACCTCATCTGTACTATTTGAAAAAACTGGAAAAGCAATCATTAGTTTCATCAGTGACAAAATCCTACATTTTATTGAACGTCTTAAACATGTGCATTTTTTAAACCCAGGGTGTAAAATACGTGAATAATTGTACTTTGTCAAGTACTGTCCATCCATCCATCCATCCATCCATCCATCCATCCATCCATCAGACTATAGGAAGAAAGCACAGTCCCTAGCTGAAACTGCACCACCATGCTGCCTTGTTAAGTACCATTTTGAAAGATTTGTACTTTACTCAAGTATAATTGAAATTGAATACATGTACAGTTAGCTCTCAAGAGAAAAAAATATACATAATTTTTTACTCCTTACATTTTCCTTTTGGGGCGGCACGGTGGTGTAGTGGTTAGCGCTGTCGCCTCACAGCAAGAAGGTCCTGGGTTCGAGCCCCGGGGCCGGCAAGGGCCTTTCTGTGTGGAGTTTGCATGTTCTCCCCGTGTCTGCGTGGGTTTCCTCCGGGTGCTCCGGTTTCCCCCACAGTCCAAAGACATGCAGGTTAGGTTAACTGGTGACTCTAAATTGACCGTAGGTGTGAATGGTTGTCTGTGTCTATGTGTCAGCCCTGTGATGACCTGGCGACTTGTCCAGGGTGTACCCTGCCTTTCGCCCGTAGTCAGCTGGGATAGGCTCCAGCTTGCCTGCGACCCTGTAGAAGGATAAAGCGGCTAGAGATAATGAGATGAGATGAGATTTTCCTTTTGACCTTTAAAGATTTGTCTGAGTTAACAGAATACTTTACTTGTGACCGAATTAACCAATCTTGCAGGGACAGGCAATATTAACTCCTGGTCATCTCTTCATCATTTTTTAAAAAATACTTGAACATGTTTAAAATGTAGATAATTTTTAAAACTTTAACTCAAGTACACTTTTGTCTCCTTACTTCTACTTTTACTTAAGTACAGTTTCTCTATGCATATTCTACCCCTGTTTAAAAACATTTAAAGCAAGGCATTGCAGCTTTCTGCTTACATGCAACCTTTGTGGACTATACTGAAAGTTGTGGAGAGCTGTCGAACATCTCTTTCCAAAATCTCCCATAAGCATTCAATTAAGTTGTCTGTGAATGATAGAAATGGTTTATCGTGGGATAAATGTAGTCAGAATACCTTTGTATTTATTTGCATTAACCCTTCCTTCTAAGGCAGAGGTTCACTTAAATGGTAAAATACATTCAGAGGACTCCTCACTACAGATTTACTTCACATTATTTAAATGTGTCCAATAAAGTTTTGTCTATTTACATACTGGAGACATGGAGCATGGTCCTGAAATGTCTACTGACAGAACACATTAGGTCTAAGTTGACTACTTGTTTTTGAGTTAAGGTTTGAATTAAACCATTTCATTCAAGGGATCATTCAAATATGATTCACAGACCCCACTTTGGGAACCACTCATCAAAGGCGACAAATGGACCAAGACCATGCCAACAAAACAGCCACCATAACATTGCTGAGTTAACTTTAATTTGTCACCCATCTGTATAATTTTTTTTGTTACAGTTTTTAAAATAAAAGGATGTATGCTCTTTTGTCATGTCCCATGCACTGCTCATTCAATTTCAATGTGAGAAAACATGATAAAATATAGCTTTTGGTATTATGAAAGGGTTATGATTATACCGTCTCCTCTTATAATCATTTTCTTGAATCAAATATCATTCACAAGTAAAGTGACAATTTCTCACACAAACACACAAAAGCAAAAATTATTCAGGGTGTTTTCACATATAGTCCTTTGTAAACAAACTAAACTCACTCCATTTAAAGTGGACCAACAGAAAAGGAACTTGGTTCTTTTTGTGTTCATATTGCTAGTTCATTTGAAAGCGGACTCTCTCTTTCAGTCTGTTTCTGTTGCACTTCAGCTTTGTTGCAGCCAAAGTCTTCTTTTTGTTCACACTCTTGTTACTCTGGAGCTCTCAGACCTTTACTGTTTTGGATTATGGGTAGCTTTCACTTGAAGCATATGATCTGTCTATGGCAAGTCTAGAGGGCAAAAATACAAGACAAATTGCAATGGGAACCTGGAGCACATTGTGTTCAGAATACATAGGTTAAGTAAACCACAATCCACTTGAAGTGAACCATACTAAGGCCACCTTCTGAGGTAGTCTCAGTTTGATTCATTACAGAGGGGTCTGAGTTAATTTGGAGTGCTCACATTTGTGCAAAAAAAATACTGACTAATCACCCTGAGTTTGGTTTGAGGGCTGAAATGGACCATGTGTGAAAACACACTCAGAAGACAAGATAAAACCCAATTCCATTTCTTATTTTCTGTGTAAACAAACATTATAACATTGGCATTATATGGGTTGGTAACTCAACATGTCTTACATCGCACCAATCACTGTCACTCATTCTCACACACACACACACACACACACACACACACACACACACACACACACACACACACACACTATTCCAGTGTTTTTCTACAGCAGACAGCTAGTCCACCATCTTGACATCACAATAACAGCTTTTTCCTCTGATGTGGCAGGAAATCAAATTCTGAGATGGAATAGCTGACAGATTTTGTACATGTAAAACTGCTTACTTGACCTCCCTGAGCTAAACATACCCTTACTATATTGGAATTTATTAAAAATAAAACATACTAAATTATCTTTAACCACCAATCATTAAGCTAGCATAACCAATTAATTGCAAGCTAATTCCTGACTTAAATATTCCTTTGGCAGGGTAGACAATAACCTGACCGGGTGGCCATATCACTCACTTGCAGGGAGTAAGTACATGTTTATTTTCTCTTTGGTATTATGGACTCAACACTTGAAAATTTTAATACATACAGTGTCTTGCAAAAGTATTCATCCCTTTGGTGTTTGTCCTGTTTTGTCGCATTACAAGCTGGAATTAAAATGGATTTTTTGGGGGGTTAGTACCATTTGATTTACACAGCATCCCTACAGCTTTAAAGGTGCAAATTATTGTTTTATTGTGACAGAAACAATAATTAAGTTGAAAAAAACAGAAATCTGGAGTGTGCATAGGTATTCATCCCCCCCAAAGTCAATACTTTGTAGAGCCACCTTTGCTGCAATTACAGCTGCAGGTCTCTTGGGGTATGTCTCTATTAGCTTAGCACATCTAGCCACTGGGATTTATGCCCATTCCTCAAGGCAAAACTCCTCAAACTCCTTCAAGTTAGATGGGTTGCATAGTTGTACAGCAATCTTCAAGTTATGCCACAGATTCTTAATTGGATTGAGGTCTGGGCTTTGACTAGGCCATTCCAAGACATTTAAATGTTTTCCTTTAAACAACTGCAGTGTAGCTTTAGCAGTATGTTTTGGGTCATTGTCCTGCTGGAACGAGAACCTTCGTCCCAGAATCAAACCTCTGGCCGACTCAAACAGGTTTTCCTCCAGAATTGCCCTGTATTTAGTGCCATCCATCTTTTCTTCAGTCCTGACCAGCTTTCCTGTCCCTGCAGATAAAAAATATCCCCACAGCATGATGCTGCCACCACCATGCTAACAGTGCTAACCCTCCAAAAATCCATTTTAATTCCAGCTTGTACATAATGCGACAAAACAGGACACCAAGGGGAGTGAATACTTTCGCAAGACATATTACGTTTCATTTTCAGATTTCATTATGGTTTGTTGCTTGTTTTGTGTATCCACTCATCATGCATTGTCCCATACATCATCATTTATTCATCTTCAGTAAGCACTTTCTCCTGGTCAAGGTCACAGTGGATGCAGAGACTATCTTGGGGACACTAGGGATGAAGAGGAAATAAACCTTGCCAAATACACTATATGGCCAAAAATTTGTGGACATCACACCCATACGTGGTCCTTCCCCCAAACTGCTGCCCCAAAGTTACAAGCACACAATTGTATAAGAATGTCCCTGTATGCTGTAGCATTATAATTTTCCTTTACTCAAACTAAATAATACAAACCAGTTCCAGCATGACAACGTGCACAAAATAAGATCCAGGAAGTCATGGTTTGCCAAGATGAGAGTTGAAGAACTCAAGTGTACTGCACATATTCAAAAAGTACATATGAATGTTGTGGTCAGGTGTCCAAAAACTTTTGGCCATATAATGTATTTATAAATGTAATAACATGTGTTCAGTTTCTAATTAGGGGTGTACAGCACACAAATAAAAATTGTACCATGTTATATTTCTTTTTACTTGAACTGTTGGTAAGCTTATTTGTTGAAAATAAAAGGTTGTATAAAAGAAAAAAGGAATTAAAGACCAAAATATGTGAGTATACCATACCAAAAGAAATGTGTGATATAACCTTATTCTTGCCATCTATATTTGGATCTGTCTACTCTACTTTGGTTTCCCACCATGATTTATTAAGTGTGCACACCCTAATAGCACTCTTCTATTTCATTAATATGAAGGCTAACCTCTCTATTGTTGAGAGAAATTGTTCATTTGAACATGGCACAGGGAGTTCCCAAGTTCAAACTGTAAAGTTACTCCAATAAAAACCTCATTATGCCTCACTAGCTATTGAAGTGGCACAGGTCAATGAGCAAATGTAGAGGTCATTTAATGTTGAGCCATCATTGTACTGTACCTACATTACTGAATACTGAAAGTCTATATCAAGTCACTGAAGACTGACTGATGACTGTCTCTTCTAAACATCCTTAACTCACGTACATAGCTCACTATAATTATTTATAAGATGCATATAAATAATGCTAAAATAAAATTTCCACCTTGATGGTCTCAAAAATTATTATATTAAAAGTATTATTTAAACATTACAACATCTGTTTAGAAGAACACATTTTGACAAGCATGACAAGATCACACTGATTCAGCCACTCCACATGCTGCTCTCAGGATGCACAGGGAAAAACAGGTGAAATAAAGAAGTTAACAAGAGGAGAAAATAGACAGGATATTACTCACCAATTTCAGTGTTAGACCTTGATATTTGAATATACTTTTGAATGCACCTCATAATGGAGTTGCCTGTCATTGCGAGCTTGGCTGTTGTATAGCAGTGCCCTGGATTTTCTGAAGGTCCTGATACTGGAGTGACAGAAGCAAAGCCAAATAAACCTTGAATGTACATATGATACAGGGCTGACTATATGGATTGTGCACATCCACTAATGAGGACACTTGAGGAAGGAACATGGTGACTCAATCCTCAACCTAAAAAACACAAACTAAAAGGATATAGCAAACTGGTCAGGTTGAACATTTCATCAGCAGGTTTTCTTCTGCATCTACCTGAGTTTTGTCATAGTTTAAAATGCTTTGTGAAAAAGATTTCATTGTTCTACTCCCATCTCCAGCATATGAGCCATCAGTACCTGTGAGAAAGATCATTTAAGGACCATGTAACTGCACTCAACTGGAGGCTGACAGAAACCAGAAACCATCAATAAAAATGACCTGGTAGGCAGGCATGTGAAGTAACACCAAACTCCACCATTCCCTCTTACAGACTGCACAACAGCCTTCACAACAGCCTTCAATGCAAGCAGCAGGGCTGACAGCTTATTAGAGCACATTTTGGCATCATGAGTAGGTTATCTGAGTGCAGAGAGTTTGTCTAGGCAAGAAAAGGTGAGATAGAGCAGACCTCAACCCAGAGATAAGGCCACATAATCCTACTCATTATTCTGAAATAAAACTAGGTATTTGATGTTAACATTTGATGTTAAATTATGTGTACAGCCATCCAAGTCTGAATCCAAAACGTTTGCATGCAGCTTATCTGCAGCACATTCAATATGTTGAAGATCAACATTCTGGCACAAGCATACATTGCATAGTAAAGTAAGAAACTTTCACTTGAATGCTCGCTATATGACATTCTGCACAAAAGTATTTTAACCAAGCTAACCTCTACCACTATGCTATTTGATTAAGATCAATATGTAAAAAAAATACCTCTTTTTTTTGTAACATATCAAGTGTTGCCCACTTTATGCATAAAGGTTATGCTTTTCATGACATATGATTAGATTAGCCAGGCTCATGAAACTTCTCTTCATTGCAAATATAAATGGGTTTGCACATCATGTGTTAATGCAGTATGACATTGTGGGTATATTTGAAATTCAGAAAAAAGTCTCTGTATTCTCAATAGCCTTGTTCTGTAAGAATCATTGTGTTAATTGTCAGTGTAATTACATGTCCCTGTTTGAGTGTGGGACCAGAGGTATGATGTGAGTTTCTTGGTTCCTCCTCATGGTGACACCCCATGCAACTACAGTGGTGCTTGAAACTTTGTGAACCCTTTAGAATTTTCTATATTTCTGCATAAATATGACCTAAAACATCATCAGATTTTCACACAAGTCCTAAAAGTAGATAAAGCGAACCCAGGTAAACAAATGAGACAAAAATATTATACTTGGTCATTTAAAATGATCCAATATTACATATGGTATCTGTGAGTGGCAAAAGTATGTGAACCTCTAGGATTAGCAGTTAATTTGAAGGTGAAATTAAGAGTCAGGTGTTTTCAATCAATGGGATGACAATCGAGTGTGAGTGAGCACCCTGTTTTATTTAAAGAACAGGGATCTATCAAAGTCTGATCTTCACAACACATGTTTGTGGAAGTGTATCATGGCATGAAAAAAGGAGATTTCTGAGGATCTCAGAAAAAGCGTTGTTGATGCTCATCAGGCTGGAAAAGGTTACAAAAACATCTCTAAAGAGTTTGGACTCCATCAATCCACAGTCAGACAGATTGTGTACAAACAGAGGAAATTCAAGACCATTGTTACCCTCCCCAGGAGTGGTTGACCAACAAAGATCACTCCAAGAGCAAGGTGTGCAATAGTCGGTGAGGTCACAAAGGACCCCAGGGTAACTTCTAAGCAACTGAAGGCCTCTCTCACATTGGCTAATGTTAATGTTCATGAGTCCACCATCAGGAGAAAACTGAACAACAATGGTGTGCATGGCAGGGTTGCAAGGAGAAAGCCACTGCTCTCCAAAAAGAACATTTGCTGTTCGTCTACAGTTTGCTAAAGATCACATGGACAAGCCAGAAGGCTATTGGAAAAATGTTTTGTGGACAGATGAGACCAAATTAGAACTTTTTGGTTTAAATGAGAAGTGTTATGTTTGGAGAAAGGAAAACACTGCATTCCAGAATAAGAACCTTATCGCATCTGTGAAACATGGTGGTGGTAGTATCATGGTTTGGGCCTGTTTTGCTGCATCTGGGCCAGGACGGCTTGCCATCATTGATGGAGCAATGAATTCTGAATTATACCAGTGAATTCTAAAGGAAAATGTCAGGACATCTGTCCATGAACTGAATCTCAAGAGAAGGTGGGTTATACAGCAAGACAACGACCCTAAGCACACAAGTCGTTCTACCAAAGAACAGTTAAAGAAGAATAAAGTTAATGTTTTGGAATGGCCAATTCAAAGTCCTGACCTTAATCCAATCGAAATGTTGTGGAAGGACCTGAAGCGAGCAGTTCATGTGAGGAAACCCACCAACATCCCAGAGTTGAATCTGTCCTATACGGAGGAATGGACTAAAATTCCTCCAAGCCGGTGTGCAGGACTGATCAACAGTTACCAGAAACGCTTAGTTGAAGTTATTGCTGCACAAGGGGGTCACACCAGATACTGAAAGCAAAGGTTCACATACTTTTGCCACTCACAGATATGTAATATTGGATCATTTTCCTCAATAAATAAATGACCAAGTATAATATTTTTGTCTCATTTGTTTAACTGGGTTCTCTTTATCTATTTTTAGGACTTGTGTGAAAATCTAATGATGTTTTAGGTCATATTTATGCAGAAATATAGAAAATTCTAAAGGGTTCACAAACTTTCAAGCACCACTGTAGATCACCACTCTTCATGGCACCGTATCATGGGTGCTGAAAAGACAGCTCCTGTTCAGCAACCATGTTTTGGAGAGCAGAGCAGCACATGGCCACAGGATGGAGCCAACTGTCTAGCCCCAGCTGGAGCAATTTAAGTAGCACCTCTCCTCACAGTCCTTGAGAGATCAGGAGAATATAAGCAGGCGCCACCAGCATCAGAGGTTAGTTGAGCCTGGGTGCAGTTACCATGCTGATGTCTCTCTCTCCTAACCACACAGGCCAGTTTGCTGATAATGAAGACGAGGGAATAGATGCTCCATCTCCACCAAGAGCTTGCCTGGTCCTCTTCTCAGCTCCAGCCTGCAACTGATGAGCTCTGTGATCCCCAACCACACTACCCACAGCCCTGCACCTCTGACATGGTCAGCTCATGCTACCACTTTCCCCCAACTTTGCATTTTACAAAAGAACAGTTTCCTTTGCATCTTACCTGCTGTGTCTGTGTTTTGCCTGTCTGAGCTGTCTGTGCCTCTCTTCATAAGTCAAGACTGGCCCAGCTACCCAACAGAGCTCCCACCAAGCCATAGAGAAGAGTGCCCCAGGCTGGCTCGAAGGAGCTGACACCACCCGGCACCACCCTAAACACCCTGCATGGCCAAGGGTCAGCAAGACAGTGTAGAGGCTCCAGTAGAAAGTGAGCCCAAAATTTCTGCTAATCCACTCTCTCTTATGTATCAGCAGGCTGCCCAGGAGGGGAATTTCTGCCAGGAGCAAAAAGAGGATGACCAGATAAAGCACTGCTGGGGCCAAATGCACCTGGTAGAGGGCAAGGAGCAGCAGTCAGTGCAGGCTCTACCCACCACATACTTTCTGATCCAGCGCTGCCTCCTGTATTATCATGCCATATGGTGCTGTCAGCCTTGTGATCTGCTGGTGGTTCCTTGCTTCAGGACAGATGTAGCTATGCACCTCACCCATCTCCCTCCCCTAGGAGGCTACCTAGCTGCCTTCAACACCCTTGAAAATCTCCACAAATACTTCCACTTGCCCAGAATGGAGGCAGAGGTCTGGAACTTCTGCCAGTGATGCCCTCAGTGCCAGCACACCATCCCGCAGAAGCCTGCCCCAGGCCTTTTCTGAAGTCTGCTCATGGGCATGAGTACATGCTGGTAATGGTTGATTATGTCACATGCTACCCAAGACAGTTCCCCTTTGGAAGGCTACATTTACGAATATCGCTAGAGAACTGGCTCTGTTGGTCTCCTGAGTGGGTCTACCCAAGGACCTGCTCACCGACCACAGTACACCCTTCATGTCAAAATTAATGATGGATGTCTGTCAGCTATTGCAGGTGAAGCAGGTGCATATGTCAGTATATCACCCCCAAAAATTTGGGCTTATAGAACACTTTAATCAAATCTTGAAGATGATGCTGTGTTGTGGAGGAAGACAGCTGAAACTGGGGCATGCTCCTCCCAGACATCCTCTTTGCAGTCCATGAGATGCTACAAGCATCCACAGGCTTTATGCCTTTTGAGCTCCTGTTTGGGAGAAGACCCCGGGGCTTGCTTGATGTTGCGAAAGTGGCCTGAGAGGAACAACTGTTGCCCTTTTGCTTGGTTATTGAGCAAGCTCATATTGACAAAGTGGCCCCTATCATCTGCCAGTAGATGCTTGAGGCCCAAGCTGAGCACAGCTGGATCTACAACTGACCAGCCCAGTTCTGGGAGTTCTGACTGGGGGACCACATGCTCCTGCTCCTGTCCACTGCAAGTTACTCACCCATCAGCAGGGGCCCTACATGAAGATGCATACAAAGCATTTGCGTTAAGTTTAATACATTACTATGCAATGTTTGCTTGTGCCAGAATGTTTATATTTGACTGTGGCAGTTCGTATGAGTGGGAGGAGCACAGAAGGACGGCAGCCAGAATTAAGTTTAAAAAAGTCTTTTATTTTGCACTTTTCAGTTGCAATATAACTCTCCCAGCCACACACACACACACACACACACACACACACACACACACACACACACACACAAGTCATCTGGTTGGGGAGAGAGCTCTCCCTCTGCTCTCGCTCTCTCTTTAAATAGGGCGCGGTCACTGGGGAAGACACACAAACACACGTTAATAGACCTCAGGTGCAGTGATTCTGCCACTTACCTTCCCTGACTCCGCCCTCCGGTCACAGACCGACGCTTGACCACGCCCCCGCTGCCACATACCCCCACCGCCCGACTCAGGCCGGGCGGCTGTCCGGCCTGCAGCCGACTCCCCCCCCCCTTGATGGGAGAGGAAGTCTGCCATGACCATCTGCGCCCCCGGCCTGTGGATCACCTTGAAGTTAAAGGGTTGGAGTGCCAGATACCAACGGGTGATCCATGCGTTGGCATCCTTCATCCTTCATTGGAGGGGCACGTGGTCCGAACAGAGGGTGAAAGGACGTCCCAGCAGGTAGTAGTGGAGGGTGAGGGCCGCCCACTTGATCGGGAGGCACTCTTTTTCGATGGTGCTGTAGCCTCCCTCACGTACCGACAGCTTCCTGCTGATGTACAGCACAGGACGGTCCTCCCCCTCCACCTCCTGGGACAAAACAGCCCCCAGCCCTCTGTCCGACACATCTGTCTGTAACATAAAGGGGAGAGAAAAGTCAGGGGAGTGTAACAGTGGCCCCCCACACAGTGCCTTCACCTCAGAGAAAGCCCGCTGGCATTGCTCTGTCCACTGGACTGGATCTGGTGCCCCCTTTTTAATGAGATCAGTCAGCGGGCTGGTGACGTCCGAATAATTAGGTATAAACCTACGATAGTAGCCAGCCAGCCCCAGGAACTGTCTCACCTCCTTTTTGGTCTTGGGCCTCGGGCAGGCCGCAATTGCTGCAGTCTTGTTAATTTGGGGACGCACCTGCCCATTGCCCAAGCGGAAGCCCAGATACTGTACTTCCACCCGCCCAATCGCACACTTCTTCGGGTTGGCTGTGAGACCCGCTCGCCTCAGCGACCTAAGGACGGCCCTTGGGTGTTGCAGGTGCCGTGGCCAGTCATTACTATAGATAATGATATCATCGAGGTAGGTGGCGTGGGGGCGGAGGACCCTATCCATCAGCCGCTGGAATGTAGCGGGCGCCCCAAACAGCCCAAAAGGAAGTGTGACAAACTGGTGTAAGCCAAATGGTGTGGAAAAGGCCGTTTTTTCTCGGGATAATGGAGTCAAGGGGATCTGCCAATAACCCTTTGTCAAATCCAGTGTCGAGTAAAAGCGAGCCGTGCCTAGTCGATCGAGCAACTCATCAATACAAGGCATTGGGTACGCATCGAATTTAGACACCGTGTTGACTTTTCTATAGTCTACACAGAACCGGACCGACCTGTCAGCCTTGGGTACCAAGACCACTGGGCTGCTCCAGTCACTGTGGGACTCCTCGACGATGCCCATTTCAAGCATGGCCTCGAGTACTTCCCAAACCACTTTTTTCTTGTGTTCGGGTAGCCTGTAAGGGCGGCTGCGCACTACCACCCCCGTGGGCGTCTCAATGTGGTGCTCTATGAGGTCGGTGCGGCTGGGCAGGGGTGAGAACACGTCCGAAAACTCGGTCTGCAACTGGGCAACCTCCGCGAGTTGGGTCGGGGAGAGGTGGTCTCCACAGGGGACCGGAGAGGTACGCGATGCCAATGCTCCCTTTTGAACCTCCGGCCCCAGCTCCGCCTTCTCTGGAACCACCGACACCAACGCCACGGGGACCTCCTCGTTCCAGAGTTTGAGCAGATTGAGGTGGTAAATCTGTAGCGCCCCACCCCTGTCCGTTTGCCTCACCTCATAATCGACGCCCCCAACTTGCCGTGTGACCTCAAAGGGTCCTTGCCACTTGGCGATCAATTTGGAGCTCAATGTGGGCAACACTACGAGTACTTTATCTCCCGGTGCGAACCCCCTAAGGCACGTACCCCTGTCGTACAGGTGGGTTTGCCGTTCTTGGGTGTGCCGCAAATTCTCCTGGGTTAGGTGTGTGAGTGTGTGGAGTTTTGAGCGCAGGTCAATAACGTATTGAATTTCATTTTTACTTGGTGAAGGTCCCTCCTCCCAATTTTCTCACAGCACATCTAGAATGCCGCGCGGCTTACGCCCATATAACAATTTGAATGGGGAGAACCCCGTGGAGGCTTGTGGGACCTCTCGCACTGCAAATAACAAGGGTTCGAGCTATTTATCCCAATTACGTGCATCCTCGCTTATGAATTTTTAAATTATATTTTTGAGGGTGCGATTGAACCGTTCAACTAAACCGTCCATTTGTGGGTGATAAACGCTGGTGCGGATCGGCTTAATTCCTAATAACTCATACAGTTCGTTCAGTGTACGTGACATAAACGAGGTGCCTTGGTCAGTCAGAATCTCTTTCGGGATTCCAACTCGGGAGATGATGCGGAAGAGCGCTTCCGCAATACTGCGTGCTGAGACATTGCGAAGAGGCACTGCTTCCGGGTATCGCGTTGCATAGTCCACCAGAACTAATATAAAGCGGTACCCTCATGTTGACCAATCTAATGGCCCGACGAGATCCATCCCAATTCTTTCGAACGGGGTCTCGATTAATGGGAGAGGGCGCAAAGGCGCTTTTGGAATGGCTGCTGGATTTACTAACTTGCATTCACGGCACGCTGTACACCACCTACGGACATCGCCGCGAATCCCTGGCCAATAGAACTGGGCCATTATTCGGGCTAGTGTCTTATCCTGCCCTAAGTGTCCAACCATGGGATTAAAGTGAGCCGCCTGGAATACCAATTCCCAGTGGCTCTTTGGAATCAAAAGCTGCGTGACTTGCTCTTTAGTCTGAGTGTCCTGCGTCACTCGGTATAATCTATCCTTCATAATAGAAAAATAGGGGAAGGACGGGGTGGCGTTTGGTTGGAGCGTTTGACCATCGATTACTCTCACTTGGTCAAACGCATGCCGCAGAGTCTCGTCTTGTGACTGCTCTAATGGGAAATCCGCGAGGGATTCCCCGAGAGAGGGAGGAGGAGCCTGCTGCTCCTCATTCTGATGCGGAGATGACGTAGACGGCTCTGTGACAGCTGCTCCCGCCAATGCGACACTGGGACCTCCCCCTGCTGAACTACGGCAGGGCCCACTCTTCACTAAATGGCTCATTAACTCCCCGAATCCCGGCCAATCAGTCCCCAAAATTATCGAGTGGGTGAGGCGAGGATTGACCGCTGCCTTTACTCTAAATTTTTCCCCTCAGAAAAGAATGTGGACCGACACTAAAGGGTAGCTGTGAACATCCCCATGCACACACAACACCTTCACCAATTGTGCTCCCCCCAATGCCTCGTCTTGCACCAGGCTTTGGTGAATTGAGGTCTGATTACAGCCAGAGTCCATAAATGAGGTGCCTTGGTCAGTCAGAATCTCTTTCGGGATTCCAACTCGGGAGATGATGCGGAAGAGCTCTTCCGCAATACTGCATGCTGAGACATTGCGAAGAGGCACTGCTTCCAGGTATCGCGTTGCATAGTCCACCAGAACTAAAATAAAGGGGATACATATCAGAGGCCTGATATGTATCCCCTTGGATACTCACCGGTATGCGATACGCTCCGGCCCGATCGAGGGCGGCTCCTGGCGTGTCGGGGATCCGAACCACCACGCCCACTTCCATTGCTGAGCACTGCTGTTGGAGGTGGCCTGGCTCCCTGCAGCACCAGCAAACCGGCCCGGGCTTCCTCTCTGCACCGGCGCTCTGGGGCTCACTCACCTGAGGGGGGGGAAGAGACAGACACAGAAGAGAAAAACGGGAGGGCACCGTGGGTGCAACGGGCCGGCTGGGGTGGGGCCGGCCCCTGTCTCCGCGGTGGGAGAACGGGGCGAGGACGAGACACAGGAGGAGAGGGGGAGAGAGAGGAGAGGGAAGAAGAGGATGTCTGCTGTCCTGCCGTCGGAACAGCCACCAAATGGTCCTCCGCCAGCTCGATGGCCTGATCTAGCGACACCGGGCGGTGGCACTGGACCCACTCCGTGGTCCCCTCTGGTAGGCGGGCGATGAACTGCTCCAGTAGCACCTGATCGATGATTCCCTCGGCATCGCGGTTGTCGGCCCTCAACCACCGCCAGCAGGCATCCTGGAGCTGCTGGCCAAATGCGAACGGCCGGCCGACTTCCTCCAGGCGCAGAGCATGGAAGCGCTGTCGCTGCTGTTTGGGGGTGCGCCCCACCGGAGGACGGCCCAGCGAAGGTCCGCGTGGACCAGCTGGCGGTCGGCGGGGAGCTGTAGCGCGGCCAGCTCCGCCTCGCCCGTTAGCAGGGGGAGGAGGTGCGCCACGCGCTGTTCCACCGGCCAGCCCAAGGCCTCTGCTGCCTGCTCGAAGAGCGTGAGGAAGGCCTCAGGGTCGTCATGTGGGCCCATCTTAATTAGGGTGAGGGGAGAAGGGCCCACGGCGGTGGAGGTGGTGGACCCCGCCGACGCGAGGAGGTGCCGGAAAGCCTGTCGATCTTCCTGCTGCACCAACACCAGGGCCTCGAACCGGTGCTCTTGCTCCTTCCGGAGGGCGACTAGCGCCTGGTGCTGTCTCTGCTGGGCCGTGGAGAAGGCGTGGACCAGGTCTGCGAAGGGGGAGGACTCCATGGGGCTGTTCTTTTCCTGTGCTCCGTTCCTGGGTTTCAGCACCACTGTGGCAGTTCGTATGAGTGGGAGGAGCACAGAAGGACGGCAGGCCAGAATTAAGTTCAAAAAACTCTTTTATTTTGCACTTTTCAGTTGCAATATAACTCTCCCAGCCACACACACACACACACACACACACACACACACACACACACACACACACACACAAGTCGTCTGGTTGGGGAGAGAGCTCTCCCTCTGCTCTCGCTCTCTCTTTAAATAGGGCGCAGTCACTGGGGAAGACACACAAACACACGTTAATAGACCTCAGGTGCAGTGATTCTGCCACTTACCTTTCCTGACTCTGCCCTCCGGTCACAGACCGACGCTTGACCACACCTCCGCTGCCACATTGACATATAAAAGGTACTACAAATAAGTTGCATGCAAACCTTTTGTCCATGAGACTGGGTTGGATGTTGCCATGTGGGTACCTCACAAGCTGAAGTGTTAAGATGAGACACAGCATGTTGGTTTTAATGGCAGTGCACAAGTGCACCAGAACCTCAAACATAAGTTAAAATGCACAGAATCATACATTCACTTTAATGATGCTTATAGCCAAACAGTTAATTCTGCCAAACTTTATCAATTTTAAAATACAACCACAACTCAGGCATTTTCTATGGCTGAATTATGAATGCCACAATACACTATATATGAAGGACATTTCTCATGATGCAGAGACAGTATCCAGGTGATTCTGTGATCATTACATTTAAGAAACTGATAGCCTGCATTATTTTTTAGCTCTATCCAATTTGCTTGTCATGGTACCTAAGTAATACAAGTAACCAAATTCAGTTCAAATACAGCTCACATGGTGATGCAAACAGTGACAAAATTGGGGTTATGAGAAATTTGCTGAGCCGAGCTATGTTGTAATGTGTGTGTGGCAGCGGGGCGTAGCCTAGTGTTGGTTTGTGAATGGAGGGCAGGGCCGGGGAAGGTGAGTGGCAAAGTCAATGCACCTGTGGCTAATTAATGCTGTGTGTCTGTGTTGCAGTGACAGAGGATAGAAAAGGAGGGAGAGAGCAGAGAGAAGGGAGCTCTCCCTTCTCCAGAGTGACTCCTGAAGCCTTACCTAGGAATGGGTATGGCCGCAAGGCAGCGGAGGTCTAGAATCAGGGTTTTCCTTCCCCTAGATGGGCAGCCTTCCCAGGCTGACGAGCTCCATCTGCCCGGATAACACTTAATATATAATACTTAATATTTTAGTTGCATATCCCTTGCAACTCCATCAAACCAGCAACTTCAAACATCACCAAACTGTTGCAAAGCATTTCCAGGATTGTACAGTAGCTTTTTCAGTTTTTTTTTTTTTTGTGTGTGTGTGCATGGGGGGGTGTTTATAGATGAAATTAAAATGAAATAGATGCTCAATGGGGTCTAAAACCTTCCACCTTTTTTCCCCTGATGAAGTCCTTTGTTGTGTTGGTAGTGTATTTTGGGTCATTGTTTTGCTGCACGATGAAGTTCCTCTCAATTAGTTTGGATGCATTTCTCTGTAAGTTGGTAGACAAAATATTTCTGTAGACTTCTGGATTGATTATGCTGCTACCATCATCATGAGTTACATCATCAGTAAAGATTAGTGAACCCATTACAGAAGCAACCATGCATGCCTAAGCCATGACCCTACCTCCACCTTGCTTAACAGATGTAATTCATATGCTCTGGATCATTAGTAGAGCCTTTCTTTCTCCACACTTTGGACTTTGTATCACTTTGCTAGAGGTTAATCTTGGTTTACTTTTGTGTCTCATCTCTGTATTTTTTTGTGAATTCAAATCTGGTCTTCTTATTCTAACTGCTGATGAGTGGTTTACATTTTGTGGTATGACCTCTTGGCGGCACGGTGGTGTAGTGGTTAGCGTTGTTGCCTCACAGCAAGAAGGTCCGGGTTCGAGCCCCGTGGCCGGCGAGGGCCTTTCTTTGCGGAGTTTGCATGTTCTCCCCGTGTCCGCGTGGGTTTCCTCCGGGTGCTCCGGTTTCCCCCACAGTCCAAAGACATGCAGGTTAGGCTAATTGGTGACTCTAAATTGACCGTGAGGGTGAATGGTTGTCTGTGTCTATGTGTCAGACCTGTGATGATCTGGCAACTTGTCCAGGGTGTACCCCGCCTTTCGCCCGTAGTCAGCTGGGATAGGCTCCAGCTTGCCTGCGACCCTGTAGAACAGGATAAAGTGGCTAGAGGAGGTAGCTGACCTAGCACTGTGGTGCCAGTCCAACAGCTTGGCCCTGAATGTCAGCAAGACAAAGGAAATGGTGGTGGACTTCAGGAAGGTGCAGAGCAGGACATATACACCACTCACCATTAGCGGGGAGCCTGTGGAGAGGGTCCCCAGCTTCAAGTACCTGGGGGTACATCTGACTGAGAACCTCTCCTGGTCACTACAAACCCAACACCTCACAGCGAAATCCAGGCAGCGGCTGTACTTTCTCCGTCGACTGAGGAAGTTTAAGGTCTCCCCTTCCATCTTGACCACATTTTACTCCTCAGCGGTGGAGAGTGTCCTAACAGGCTGTATTACGGCCTGGTTTGGGAACTGTACAGCACGTGACCAGAAAGCACTGCAGAGAGTGGTGCGCTCTGCGGAACGGACGATCAGAGCCCCCCTACCGAGTCTGATGGACATATACACAAAGAGGGTGGGAGCTAGGGCCAGGAAAATCATGCAGGATGCCTCACACCCAAACTCTAACCTCTTTACCCTGCTGAATTCGGGCAGACGACTACGAAGTCTCCATGCACGAACAGAGAGACTGAGGAAGAGTTTTTATCCACAGGCAGTTAGACTGCTAAACTCAGTACATTTTAAATAATCCCTTTTACTACAGTTTTTATATCAGTGTTAGAGGACTCATTTTCCTCTTTTTAACTGTGCACATTTCATTTTAATCTTGTTGTTATCCCCAGGCTATTTTAACTTACTCATTAGTATTTTAGACTTATTTTTTACGTCATGCTTCAGGAGTCATCTTTTACTTTTCTAGTGCGGTTACTTATTTGCATATGGTGTATTTATTCTTATTTATTTATTTATTTATTTATTTATATGCTGAGCTGATGACCCCTTTAACATTTCACTACATGTAAAATGTATGTGACAAATAAAAGCACTTGACTTGACTTGAGATAATGAGATGAGATGGTATGACCTCTTTATTTCTGCTCTTTAAGTCTTTTTCAAATGGTGCATTCAAAGATCTCATGAGGTTTGTCATCAACTGCTGTTGTTTTCCTTGGCCAACTTGTTTAATATCTGGTTATTAGTATACCAGTGGTTTCTTTGTATTTCAGAACATTCCAAAATGCTATACTGGCTATGGCCAATGCTTGTGCAAAGGCTCTGATTGATTTCCCCTCTTTTCCCAGCTTCAAAATGGCCTGTTTTTCCTCCCATACAGTTCTCTGGTCTTCATGTTGGATTATCATTTTTAACAACAAATGCAGTCTTCATGGATGATTTCTAGGGATTAAACAAACAAAGAAGACATTCAGAGCTATTAACTGTTTAAACAGTCAGTCAATCTAACAGGGCACACCCGAGTAACAAGAAAAACCTGTCAGTCATAAATGTTCCAATATTTCTGATCACTTGAAAAATAGGTGGGCTCAAACAAAAGGTGCCATATTCTAAGTTGTTTAACATATCTATATGTACATATCAGAATTTAAGGTTTTATTTCCTATCATCTTATATTCATCTTTTGAACTCAAACTCAAATATCTAATGTATAGTAGCAAATAAATAAAAAATAAAAAAAGCTGACACTGCCTTTGTAATACTTTTGGAGGTGACAGTATATGCATATGTAAACACACGTATTATACCACACAAGATTAATAGCATTATCGGTAAAAAGCTGTTTCAAAATTATGAACTTTATGTGTGAAATTTGACAAGAAGAAGACAACCTGGTGCTCAAATAATCATACCTTGAAAAACTACCAAGCATTTTTTTTGTTGTTGTTGTTTATAAATGTTGCAGCAACAGTAACACCACCATATTATATATATTTTTGGCAACATTCCATCTACCTATTTATTTCTCAGCACAAGTTAGAGGATGCAGGCACTAAGATGTACGGTAATATGCAATCAGATTTAATAAGCAAAAAATGGCCATGCCTTTTTGAACTTGACCAATAGTGTACATAAGTCCAAGGTAAAAAGAAATTAGCAGGTTCTTCAGAAATGTTCAAGCCAGCTAGTCTGGCACTAACAAAATGCCACTGTAATCACATTTGCTCCCTTGTTTGATGTGAATATTAACTGAAGCACTTGACCTGTATCTGTATGCTTTTTAGGCATTAAGATGTTGCCACATGATGCTGAGTGAATAATTGCATGAACCTGTAGAGATACAGGTTTTCCTGTTAAAGTGGACAATGAGTTTATTTTAATGCCTGATTTTAAAGTGTGACCACAGAGTATGAAAAATGTTTTACCAATTTTTTATAATGTAAACCATCCCGAAATCAACAAAATCTGCCCAATTCCTTCTCTGAATTGATCGATTTTTCCAAGTCAGTGGATTTGGCAAATAGGGTACTAAGACCATAAAAAAAGCTCTTTTCATTGATGTTTCATATTGCACATACTTTAAAATATTTTGCTTTGTGGGATTTGTTCCTGACCTGTAAACCGTGGTGGCTGAAACATGGAAGGCATATTTCTGCTTGTGTGCTTTTTCTTTGATATCTGAATATTTTATATCTAAAGCACACAAGTTAGCACTGTCGCCTCACAGCAAGAAGGTTCTGGGTTCAAGCCCAGTGGCCGGTGGGGGCCTTTCTGTATGGAATTTGCATGTTCACCCCGTGTCTGCATGGGTTTCCTCTGGGTGCTCCAGTTTCCCCCACAGTCCAAAAAAATGCAGTTAGGCTAATTGGCTACTCTAAATTGTCCATGACCAAAAGTAGCACAGCAGAGGAGTGGCGAGCCAGCTGTACTTACTTAGCCAAGAAACCCTAGGAAAGGGATCCAACCCAGAAAACACTAGATGGGTGAATAATAATAATAATAAGTATAAGAAGAAGGTGTACAAGAATCTAAAAAAAGCAAGAATCTATGTAAATGACACTTGCAAAATCCCAAAAAGGTCTATATTTGAGCAATGTGATTCAAGTGATTATATAATCTTAATCAAATTGATCTTTTTGAAGCTGCATTATGTCTGCTTGAACTGCATAATGTATGCCCCTTGCCCATTACCAAGGCTTTTCACTTTCAACTTCAATTCCATCAGCAGGACATAATCTGTCCCTCTTGTCTGAATCATGCATAACCATGAACCCTGAGAAATGGATTAGTCTCAAAATTTTAACGCAAGCATGTCATTCATTTTGCACACAGAGTTACAATTACACATTTTTTATTATTTTAAAGTGATCAATATTCCAAAAATAAACACTTTTTACAGAGTCACAAAACAGCTTCAGAACAACATGGATCACTGCATTTCAAGACCTTTTAGCAACGAAAGCACGTGGCCTTGAATTACTGTGAAGTGGTTTAAAAAAAAAAGAAAGAAAGAAAGAAAAGACCAATAAGTCATATTGACATCAAATTTTTCTTACCTTTAGAGAAGTCTATCAAGTGAACTTATCCTGAATAACAATCCACAGGTACAGACATCCAACTGTGTTAGTAATTTGCACAGCTGAATAGCCTTGAATCCTTAAGAACTGAAAATGCTTTTTTATTCTGATAATTGCAGTCAGAGCCCAGAGGGTGCACTGACAAAACAACACTAGCATTGAGAGAAATGATCGAATAATGAAGACTTGAAGGCTGATAGAAATGCATAACCCCTTCAGACATAGTGTGTACAATTGTACACGTTAAGTTCCACATAGAATGAAGTTCCATAGCATTTTTCCTTGTGTCCGAAGGGGATAATAACTTCAGTGTGACCAAAACAAGCTCATTTAGTAAAGCAAAATGTCCACACAGTGAAAGTATCTGTATTTTTGTAGGACTCTACTGTATGAATCCATTCTAATTATCATATATATTTGACAAAGAACAGGTCAAGCTTTGGTTTGAAAAAGTAGAAAAAGAATTATGCAAAAGTAGGTGGAAAAGTTCCTCAAACAGTAATGGACTGTTGGTCACACTTGCCTCAGGGACCTCTACATCATAATAAGGTTATAAATCAAGAAAATGCTTTCCGTAAACATAAACCTGAAAAGGCAAAAATGACAAAACAATTCAGTCTAATCATATTAGGTAATTTCTGGTGGAAATAATTTATGTTGAATTGAGGATCTAATGTTTCTGACTGAATAAACTGTAGAATCAGTGTGCAGACTGAAATAAGAAAGTACAGGTGGGCAGAGCTTTGCACTTAAAGTTTCCTCCAGGACTGTTTATTTTTTTCCCATGCATAGTTTGGACAAGTGTGTAGTGGAACATTTCATAGAGACTGCAATTAAAAAAAGAAAAGGTATGACATTCATAATCATTTTTATCAACAATATTTGTAATTATACACAAAATACCTTAATTAACTTTGTTAATTAATTCAAATGTTTTCATCAGTCCTTCAGGCGTAGGTTTGGACAAGGAAAAGTGCTGTAAAACTTAAATACAATACAAAAAAAGCTTCTTAAAGTAAAACATTCAGCATTTTTATACAACACAGTGCAATAAAAACGGGAACCAGATAAGTGAAAATGGACCTTCAGCACTGGTCATGAGCATGTGATAGTTAGCAAAGGCAAAATAACAGAATAATAAACAGTTGTTGTCGGCGTACAACTGGTGTAGCACCAATTCAAACCCACTGCACAGAGAACTCACACCTGCTCTCTCTCTAGAGCAGTCTGTGGTCTTTGTAACACCAGAAACGGCTCTAGTAACGGAAAGGAAGTTGACTTGCTAGCTGTTTCAGACATACTCCTACGTGTCGTCAAATAAGGCTTTGCAAGGTAGCTTGTTCAAGGTGTAAAGATTGCACTACGTTGCAACTTTCAAATTACATACTCCAGTGAGTCAGAGAAGGAATTGCGGGCAACTCAACACCTTGCAAAACAGATTAAAGTAAATCTTTAAAGTAAATCTTTATTTTGCTATAACCCTCTGAAGTATATATTTAATATGCTAAACTTCATTGCTGGATTAAAAAAATGGAAATAACAGCAACCTAAAGTCACACACCATTCAAGATTTGCCAGTGAGTGTAGGGTGTGTCCATACTATAGTACAGTACAGTATAGACAACAGTTTATCAGCAGGTCGACAGGGCTGTGAATATGAATGATTATGGAGCGATTGAGTTAAAGACAGAGAAGGAGTACTGACCAGACATCCTCACCCCATTTCTCCTAAACAAAACCTTCATAAAGATTCATAATGGACTGGTGTTCACAACCACCTCATATAAAACCTCTGACCCAGAGCAATGAGCCAATACTGAGAAAGAATACAGTGCACACATGGTGCACTAATCCAACACTTACCAATCAGATACTGCAAATGCAATGCTGAAAACTGTGAAAACAGGAGTACTCAGTGTCCCAGAAATTACCATGAATAGACACACACCTAAGAACTAAGAACATACAATACACTACCCTTGAAATGGTCGCTATCAACAGTATGAAAAAAATATATACACATAGAAACAAAAATATAAATCTTTTTCATCAAAAGACAATAGGTAGTATTCTGTGAAAGTAAAATAAGTAAAGACTTAAAGGACACATAAAGTTCATATTTTCCCTTCTTCAAATCTTACATCTGGAGCTGGTAACTTCACAAAACCAGTATCTATTGAGCTCTGTTTTTTCTTATAAAAGATGATTCAGTGTATGGACAAAAATATTGTAGTACATCATGAAATTAAGAGATTTGAGTTATACAATTACACCTGGGGACTGACTTTCCCCCAATTAATAACTATTAATGGCTCAGGAAAACTACAATCAGTCTGGGACATGATGCATGATGCCACCATTGAAAATAATTAACGTCAACATCAAGCACATGAGTGATTAAAGCAAAAAGAGTGAATTAATAGGAATAAATGTGGGATCTAGTGTCCCATCAGCAGATATAATACATGGATTAAACTCAGTTGCAGGCCATTATAAGAATAGGTATAGGTCAATTGGGCACATTTTTCTGCACAGATAGCAAGTCTCTTTATTTAGTGTAATATAAACGTGACCCATAATAAGCAATAAGTTACCATAGTAACAACAGCAGAAACAGCAGGGTTGGCACTGCAACCTCAGCTCCTGGATAGTAACAGTCCCACTTTCATAAATGTTGAAATTGGGCAGGGCAAAACCACTTGCACATGTGACACTTGGCACTTGCAGAGTTGAGGGTAATGGTGTGAAGAGTAGACTCACTTGACATGTTCAGCACTGTGGGAGGAGCAGTAGTACTTTTTGTGTGCAATGAAGGTGGACAGGCTGCTGAATTTGATGTTGCACAGCCGACAATAGCGAGTATTCCCATTTTGTAATGTTGTTGCAAGGACTGGCTTGGGTGTGGTTGGGGCTATGTGGCTTACAGCTTTCTCTGGGAGAACCAAGTGAGTGGTGGTATGTCCTTGTGACCCCAACTCCCTCAAGGTGTCAGACACAGGTGACACAGTCACAGGAATAGAGCCTGTGGGTGAGAGGGCAGGGGGGGCTGCTTTAGGAGAGCCAGCCCCAGTAGGATGTTGTGCTATAGGGCTTCCATTGAGCAAGGGAGAGGAGGGAGAGGCAGTATCCCTTCTGGTCCGGCCATTTACACCATCCCTCTGGGGCCTGGGGCCTGGTTTAGGAGGGGTTAGTGGAGCTCCATTACGAGGACTGAGGCTGTTGCTGGGACTAACACTGGGTGGCTGGACCTCAGACTGTTGCTGTGTGGTAAGGACCAGCCCATGAGCCACCCTGAAATGCTCCATCAGATCAGAGGTCACTGCCCGATTAGGAGGGCAGTAAGGACAAATCACAGGAGGAGTGCTGGGGGTCTTAACCCCAGGCACAGAATGAGAGGTAGACTCCAAACTGGGTAAGACAGAGGTGTGAGGGACCACTGTGGGCTTTCCAGCTTGGTGGCTTTTGGTGTCAGGATGCAGATCAGGAACTCGGTTTTTAGGGGAAGTGGAAGCGGGTCTCTTAAGCCGATGCAGTTGCTCCCGGGTTTGAGGTTGCAAGGCGGTAGCAGGGCAGTAGTAAGTTTTATGGGCCAAGTAATTCTCAATGCTGTTGAAGCTGATACTACAGGCTGTACATTTGTGGTAATCCGTCAGAGGCAAAGCTGGAAGGTTATTTCCTCTTGAGTTCTCCCGCAAGCAGGGCTTTTTGCTAAGGTCAATGGGGCCATCACCCTCTGGACTAGAACTGCGAGCAGAGCTGGCAACTGTGGCCACAGGTGGCCCAGAGTGGGCACTGGTACACTCTTGTTTCACTGGCATGCCTGGTACAGCAGGAAGGGCAGCAGCACTGGCCAGGGCCTCATTCCGTGCCATATGGATTTCATACATCTTTTTGCGTTTCCGTGTACGAATGGGCTGTGGCACAAAGGCAACCTTGCCTGCCAAGAGGCGCTGGTTGGAAGGGTCATGACGTGAGGCACAGTAAAATCTCTTATGGACAATGTAGTTCTCATGTCTGCTGAAGCGGATATTGCAGGCCTGGCAGAAAGTGCGAGTGGGATCCTCATCCAGGTCTTCAGCTGATCCACTGACTTCTGCAGGGCTTTGGCTCCCCTCACTTACCCTACCCCCTCCACCACCCTCACCTTCTGAGGAAGATGAGCATGCATTGTCTTTCAGTCCTGAAGTCTCACTCTTCACCTCAGTTGGCTTGGTGTCTGTAACTGGGGCAGCCACTACAGAGTCAGTGTAGCTAGGGGAAGCTGATGTTGTAGAAGTGCCTGGTCCTGCTTGTGGAGAGGCATCATGACCTGAAAGGGGTGCTGTGGTTGCTGGATCATCTGTTACCAGGCTTGATCCCTCTCCTTGCTGGTGTCTGCTAGAACAGTACAGTCTCTTGTGGGCATAATAGTTGTTTATATTATTGAAAGTGATGTCACACTCAAAGCATGTTGCCCCCTTGAGGACACCAGCAGGAGAGCCTGTAGAGTAGAAGCCTTGTGCAGATGCTGGGACCTGCCCACTCTTCAGCCTACTATGAACCATCTCAGACATTTTGGCCAGGATTTCAGATGCCTGGGGCATAATGGCAGCCTCGGGACTGAAGAGGTAAGAGGGCAGAAACAAAGCTCCACCTGGTAACACTGATCCCCCTGCTCCCAAGTGAACAGGGCTAGAGCCTGGAGTGGGACTGGCCGGCTCTGTCTTCACTGCAATGACGGAGGGACTCTTAGGAGAGGTAGGCTGGGGAGAGCTTGGCTCTGTTGCATTTGCATTATGATTACCATCCTGCTCTTCGTGCCTTGTTTCGCTCTCCGAGTCAGACTGTGGCTCTTCCTTGATCTTCAGCTGCTCTGGCGAACTACAGTCACGGGAGATGGCTGCTCCGCCATTGGCCCCAGGGCTGGAAGAGTCTGGTCTGGGCATGCCTGCTGATAGCTCTTGGTCCTGAGACTCTGAGAGCTCTGAGGTTACAGGGCTAGCTTGTCGAGGTGTGTGGCTCCTTTCAACAGGAACCCTGACCTCCAGGTGGGTATGGACATGCTGTTGGAGTAGAGCAGGGGTGTCTGCTGAAAATCCACACACTTGACACTTCAGCAATATGCCAGAGTCTCCAGGACTCAGGCCTGTTGGAAGAGGGGGAAGAGAAAGAACATTTATGTAATGTGGGAGGCAAAGCAGATTTAAGTCAGAAAATTAATTCTAGACTGGCTCGCTCTGGTCTGTAATCAGTGTCAGTCTACATTTTAGTGAAGGTTGAGACATATGAATTAGCTAATCCCAATTGTGATGCCTACCTGTGGCCACTGGAAGTTTGGGAGAGTAGCCTTCACTGCGAGAACCAGGCTGGCAAACCATGTGGCTAGTGACCAAATGGCTATAGAGGATGTCTCGAGTTGTAGAGATGAATCCACAGCCGTGGCACACACCATTCAGAGTGTCAGTATGCACCTTCAAATGCCGCTCACAGTTGGCCTTGGTAGTGAATGCGGACAAGCAGATCAAACAGACAAATGGACGCTCACCTAGAGTACAGACACATACATCCCTATAGTTTTAGGCAAATAGTACGCATTACATTTTGCTTAACACATTTTCAAACTAGAAAATGGTAAATGAAAAGCACTTACTGAGCTGTTAAATTAGCAATACACAAGATGAATTATTTATGAATATTAATCTGAAAAGACTGAAAGATGGACTGAGAGATGGACAGTGAGAGTCATAGAAAAAGAGAGGTGTGAGAAATAGAAGGACAAGAAGAGAAGAGCAGTGAGAGAGAGAGAGAGAGAGAGAGAGATGAAACTCACCACTGTGTGTCCTCATGTGGATCTCCAGTGAGCTAGCACTGGGACAACTCTTATTACACTGAGGGAATGGGCAGACCCTCTCATTAGGGTAGGAGTCTTTGGGCTTGTCCTGTGGAGGGGAAGCCGTGACATTTTGCTTCTGCCGGCTGGCACAGTAGTACATGAGATGAGCTTGCAGGTTCCTCTCACTTCTGTACCAGATCCCGCAGTCTTTGCATGGGAAGATATCCTCTGAGAAAAACACACCCACAAATTAGGTGATATCATTAAATCAACAAATCAAACATTATTTCTGTTTTCACATGTATCATGATTTCTATGTTTTAGTAGCATTTTAATCTAAAAAGAAATCAGGTATGGAAAAATGGTTCTTTGCAGCTTTATAATAAAATCCATAGGGGGTTGCAATTTGGTACTGGTCGTGAATCACAGAGGTTTTATTTATATCTGAATATTAACTAATGACACAGTTAGTTTCAATGCATCATAACTGTGGGCTAGACTAAGTCATGTACAACGTATGATGCACACATTAAAACAGAGCAAGCAAACTGACAATCTCCAAGGTAACAGGATTGAAAAGATGTGCGTGTATAATTGTACAGATTTAGCGTCAGAGTATGCTAAATGGAGTTTATTTGATAATGCCCGTAGCACTCCATAAATACCTGTCTCTTTACAACATAGCTAATGCTACATGACTGAGAATATGGCTGACCACGTTTTAACCATTAGCTTGATTTACTGAGATTAATTATGCACTCATCACAGCACGGATGTGTCCACTCCCACACCTCGCACGACTCAGCAGCTCACAGCAGAATGCAAGGGAGAAAGAAAAACAGACAGAGACAGGAAAGAGAAAAAGCAAGAGAGAGACAGTGCATGTAAGAAAGAGATAGCTGTACTTTATTCCCAGTGAATTACCAGTGTCTCAAGCACACGTCTCACTCGTCTCAGCTGAAACAATACTGCCACCTTGTGGTGGCATGACTAAATGGTAAGTTTAATGTTGAAATGTAATGTATATTGCCTCAGTTTATTTGTCTGACGCTATCTGTCCTGATTTTATCCTAATTACTGAACTTAATATTGTACGAACACAAACACAAACATCAAGAAAGGAGAACATTCAGTTGTGCGTAAGGGAATTAACAAGAAAAATAATAAGACTCACTGTTAACAACTGCAGTTGCCAAAATGGCAGCCATGCCAGCCTGCTGTGGGAGGAGCTGGATATCAGAAGGCAGGGTTGCTGGGTATACTGGCTCCTCCTTCACTGGTGGGTTATGAGTTTGGGTTGCAGCTTGCTGTGCTGCACTGGTCCAGGAAAGGATGGCCACTAAAGCATCTCCACTAGAGAGCTCCTGAGTGAGCTTACAGTACAGACCATCACCTAAAAACATAACAGTTAGTGGCTTCAGGCAATCAGATCTTTCAAAATCTAAACCCAAGTTGAAACTCAAATTTAAAAAGCAGTTGGGGTTCACAAGAAGGAATGTATGGACCTTTGAAACAATAATTACCCAGATCTAGTTCTACAGTTTATCATCATTGTCATCAAAGTATTCTTTTACATGTAGTTTCCTGAGTCGTGGTGTGAGTAACATCTTCATCGAATTATAAATAGTTTTATAATGATTCCTGGCACTTATGAACCATTATGATGGTGCTTGAACCATTACAGTCAGTATAAAAGGGTGTGTTGAGTTGTGTGGAGTGAGTGCTATAGTACCTTGACTGTAAATGATGCAGTTTGCTTCTGAGGAACAGGAGGTCACAGGGATTTTTGCGAGCCAACAGTCCACATCCTCACACACCAGACTCTTCATACAAGAACATATAAACGAGCAATCATTGATCAAAAGAATGAATATTAGTTTTTGGACTCATAATAACAGACCTGAGGAAGATTAAAGTGCACTGTCACAAAACTCATTTAAAATACTCCATATGCTCCAGGTTTAGCTAAACTAGAGATATGCACAGATTCTCCTCAATAAAATAGCAGTCAAATCTGTTTACTTTCAAAAGACAAGTCTGAGCAAATGGTGATGGTTGAGGGACATATATCATGGTAGGGCTATACAGTATAACCTGTGAATTCCTTTCGAGGAAGATCTCCTAACAGGGACAACTGCAGGGGGACTCAGGGGACCAGCAATAGAGAGGCCAATGGAGAAAAAAGGAAGACATACAGAACCACAAAGAAATCAAATGACCCCAGAGAGAGCAGCAGAATGGTTAAGAAAGGCAATATGTCAAGACTCTAATGGCTCCAATTCACTATAATTTATCTCAATGATCTGACCTGAATAAGCTGTGTGTGCATGTACACACCTGAGCTCAGCACATGTTCTGTCTGTCATTCCCACAGACTTATTATAATACATATAGGTATGGACACACACACAAAGAAACCTACACATGCATGGATACACGCAAGCACATGCACACGCACATGGAGGTATGCATACACAATTACTGACTTGAATACACCAAACCAGGAGAAAAAAAAAAAAGATGCCCAGGTTAACCCACTTATATGATTTATACTGTATGTGATTGATATACTATTACCAAGACTCCTGCTACCCAGAATCAGAGCCCTATATACCGTTATAGCTCCATATACAGTATCAATCAAAAGTTAGGACACACTTTCTAATTCAATGTTTTTATTTTTATTCATTAAAAGGCACTAAAGAATCTAAACTGACACATATTTTGTTTTTTTAAACACTTTTTTTGTTTACCACATAATTCCATATATGTTCCATATGTTATTTAATAGTTTTGATGTCTTCAGTACTGCTCTACAATGTAGAAAATATGGTTAGTTTTCTTCTTTTTTTATCAGACATTAGTTTTAGGTTTGTTTACTTGACATGTTTCGACGTAGTTACGTACGTCGAAACATGTCAGGTATACAAACCTAAAACTAGATGTCTGATAAAAAAGAAAAAAACTAACCATACCTAATATAAGACATAATGAACGTAATCGAGAAATGTAGAAAATAGTCAAAATACAGAAAAATATATGAATGAGTAGGGGTGTACAAACTTTCAACTGGTACTGTATATATATCTAACAGATAAATGCTCTGAATCTCTATTCCCCATACCTGATGCTGTTCTGATACTGACACTCTCTCTCTCCTTTGCAAGCTTCTGTTAATAAGTTATGCAAAACATCATAGGAGCATGGATTGAAAAAAATATTTCAAATCTAGTACCAAATCTATGCTTCAAGCCACTCGTGGCCCTGCTACTGATACACTTACACTAGATGGCAGTAGTTCCACAAGGTCTGTGACACTATCAGGAGCATCATACTTACTTTTTTGCATTGCACAAAACCAGCTACGCAGCTGCTCCTGCGGATGCATTGGTCCACATATCCCTGTCATCCTACCAAACATTAAAGACTAGAGAATATGAAAGACATCTCTTCAGCATAGAAGCCAAGGATGAAAGGAACCAAGCGTCAGGGCAGTGAGATGAGACAGCCAGCCATGGAGGACAGCTGAAGGGTTTCTTTCTAAATCTGTCTGTTCTTGCCTGAAGATATGGTCCGTATTGTATTTCATGGGGAACTAGTGCTGATAAGGAGATAGGGCTCCTTTTGTTTTAATTTGAAACCCAATGCCGGAGCCGTCTGTGCCATAAGTGCTGCGTGCTTCTGCTAATTTGTTTCAGACTCATTTAACATGACTCGACTTTGGGATGCACAAAAGGAGAGGGCAGTGTGCTCAGCCACCCCTTCTGACTCAACACGCATGGCCACACCTGTTCACAGATTAAACACCTTCATTCACAAGCTTTCCTTCTTTCTCTCATACACTCGCTCACACAATACAGGAAAATTTTCTGTACGAAGTCATCGCTTCCTCCAATACTTCAGAAAGTGTGTGAGGACTACAAAAATCAAGAAGAGTCTAAGGGCAGTTGGTGAATTCAATCAATAGTTAACATTTCAAAACTGTGAATATATAAAACTTTATTTCAAAACTACAAGCATTACACATTAACAATGAAGGTCCTTGAGGGAGCCATACAATAAAACATAATTGTGGTTGCCATCCACCCACATGATATTGGTAATGCCACAAATACTACCACTTTTTAATTTATGAATATTTTTACTGAAAAAATGCCTATTCTGCCGAAGAGAATACCCAATAGGAGTTGGTTCAAAATGCAACACCCTGGATACCTAGCACCTGCCTTGGTGTAAATCATTGTTTGCAAAATTTTATGATAGTATGGGGAGGCACGGTGGTGTAGTGGTTAGCACTGTCGGCTCACAGCAAGAAGGTTCTGGGTTCGAGCCCAGTGGCTGACGAGGGCCTTTCTGTGTGGAGTTTGCATGTTCTCCCCGTGTCTGTGTGGGTTTCCTCCGGGTGCTCCGGTTTCCCCCACAGTCCAAAGACATGCAGGTTAGACTAACTGGTGGCTCCGAATTGACCGCAGGTGTGAGCTCTATGTGTCGGCCCTGCAATGATTTGGCGACTTGTCCAGGGTGTACCCTGCCTCTCGCCCATAGTCAGTTGGGATAGGCTCCAGCTTGCTGGTGACCCTGTACAGGATAAGCGATTACGGATAATGGATGGATTCCCTAGCAAATAATGTGCATGAAATCAGTTGTTGCGCGCAGAGGAAGTCTGTGTGTGCATGCGCAGGTTTACTTTTGACCGTGCACTGACAGGTGCATCATTTTGTCACTAAAAGAACAGCTGATCGCACCGAGGTGCTCGCTGACCGCCGATATTTATTAGTTTGGTCCTGCGTTTCCTTTCCTTCGCAACATAACGTCTTTTCTTCTAGCTTTCCGTTACTGTAGTCGGTCTTTCACGTTTCATTCACATACTCACATCCTCCATTTTTCTCTCCTGTTTCAAATTTGTATCCCACAATGCCTTATGCGAATGGGGAAAGCCCACCACATGATGCATGACGTAGTATCTTGAATTGGGTCATGGTGAAGCAGGAAAAAATAGCAGAGAATTTAGGGCAGTGTTGCCCTAAATTCATTAATTGTTCTATTTTTAAAAAAAGCTAATACAATTGGGGGGCGGCACGGTGGTGTAGTGGTTAGTGCTGTCGCCTCACAGCAAGAAGGTCCTGGGTTCAAGCCCCGGGGCCAGCGAGGGCCTTTCTGTGTGGAGTTTGCATGGTGTCCGCATGGGTTTCCTCCGGGTGCTCCGGTTTCCCCCACAGTCCAAAGACATGCAGGTTAGGTTAACTGGTGACTCTAAATTGACCGTAGGTGTGAGTGTGAATGGTTGTCTGTGTCTATGTGTCAGCCCTGTGATGACCTGGCGACTTGTCCAGGGTGTACCCCGCCTTTCGCCCGTAGTCAGCTGGGATAGGCTCCAGCTTGCCTGCGACCCTGTAGAAGGATAAAGCGGCTAGAGATAATGAGATAATACAATTGGAAGTCTGTGATTCAAATTCAATAGCTTTTGGTCCACTACACAAAAATAATTGGGTGTCAGGGAAAATTGGTTTTATGACCTAAACTTGAAAAATCTGAATGGCAGTCTACCTTTAAGCTGACTTGCCAATCATTCTGACATTAATGATGGCAAGAGCAGCAGTGCAAAGTTACTATAAGTAAGCAAAAGTATGACACACGATGAAAATTATTCAGAGTCCAGCTTTAGGTATCTTTTACTGTCCCATATGCTCTCTTCACTATTGATCAGCTACTCTTGTACACTTTTCCCCCTCTATTTCTTCCTGCTCTTTGACCTGTCTCTTAATTCAATTCAGTAAGCTTTTAAATAGAACACATTTATTTATACATCAACAAGTGGCCATATACAGTAATAAGGAACAGAAATGAATACCGACATGAATGAATAAATGATAGTCAGTCGTTCCCCCCCCCAGCTCTTCAATTTGAGAGTCTTTGAGGTGCTGTCTAAGCCCCCTCGTCCAAGTCCCCATGCCTCATGAATATTAATCCCAGCTTTAATCTGCTTGATTCCTGCACTGCTGCTACCCAGATGATAGCCAATCTAATTATTTGGTCTGATATTAAACAGCAACCCTGCCACACACAGATATTCACATATCATCAGGAAAAAAGATGCACCTTCCCAACCCACACACTCACACATTTGTCTTACTGTCCTCGTGAGGACCTTCTATTCACAGAATTACTTATGCAGCTAATTAATGCTATGCCTAGAACTAAATCTAACCATAAACGTAACCTCAATAACCAAAAAGGGACCTTTTTGTCGCTTATGGGTAGTTTTTTTTTTTTAAATAAAATCTGCTGTTTTTGTTTTAAAAAACAAACAAACATGTTTTCCTCATGGAGACCCATGAAATGATCCCATCAAGATATAAAAACATGCACACACACAAATAAATACATATGCGCACACAGCCCCAAGTCATGGACACACCACCTACTCTCTCATCACTCCCAAAAACACCCTTACACCGATTAAAGTTTAATGCAAATGATTCAGGACTGATTTTATTTCTTTAATTCACCCGGAGAAATGGACATGAAAAAAAAATCCCTCTTCTCTCTTTCTGGAGAAATAATGTGTCACATCTCTACCCTGTGATCAAGCCAATTTGTTTCGGAATTAGCGAGTTGGTGACGAAATGAACGGATGCACATGTTCGTCAATGTTGGAAGATGTGATGTGGCATGTGAACATTCGAGCTGTCAAATGCCTTAAAAATTGCGCTGCTTTTAAATCATTCAAATTTTATGATTATTATTTGAATGGATTCAAATGATCATTTCATACTGACACAGACAGAACAAGCATCAGCAGTAGCACACAAACCATAAAAAAGTGAAACTTGTGTCTCTTTCTTAAGCAATGAAAATCACACGGAGGAAAAAAAATCCTAATTTTCATATAAAATTTAGTTTCAGACTCATCTTCATTATCCCCCACAGACACAATGTGTACGCTTGTCCTCATGAAGTTCCATAGCATGAAGTTCCATAGCATTTTTCCTTGTGTCCAAAGGGGTTATATTTATCGGAAGAAATGTTTTTGTTTCTGATGTTTAACTTGATTTCTTACGCTGCCTGGAATCCACTTTAAAAAAAATCCTCTTCAAGTTGTCTCATATAACAATTTTTACAAAAAGCCTGCAACGCACAATAAGGATAAATCCCAGATTGCTCCCTATTCACTATATAAGCATTATAGAGGATTTCGACGTGACGTCACAGGTCACGTGACACCCCGGTGTCCGCCATTTTGAAGGTCAAGCTAGCTAATGTCAACAACATAGTAGCTGGTATGTTACTGTAGCAATGTTTACGTTCAGTCATTTGGATGACTGTTAAAACCTTTCAGCCTCAAGTTTTTCCTTTACTGTATTTACTAGTTTACTGAGCTAGCGCGCTCGCTCCCTCCCAGCCTGCCCGAGCTAGCACGCTCGCTCCCTCCCAGCCTGCCTGAGCGCGCTAGCTCAGTAAAATAGTAAATACAGTAAAGGAAAAACTTGAGGCTGAAAGGTTTTAACAGTCATCCAAATGACTGAACGTAAACATTGCTACAGTAACATACCAGCTACTATGTTGTTGACATTAGCTAGTGCTAACAGCTAGCTGCTAGTGCACTGCTACAACTACACCGACCCTAATAATACAGTTCTTGGTCATTGCCTGGTAACAGCAAATTTATAACGGGCCATGTCTCAACAGACTAAGAAGTTATTTCAATGACATTTAATAACATTTTGTTTATCCTGAGGACCGAAAGTAAATGAAAATGTGAACAAACCTTAGCTGTAATAAGATGGCGACCAACGGCTCCAGGGACGACCCGCTGATGTAGGCATGTTACCCAGCCTGCTTTTTAACGACATAGGTATACAGATCATGTGGGCCGAAGTCAGGTAAAGACGAGGGCTTCGTGTACTTCCGTACGTCAGTGAACAATCCTGGTGGAAGCAGGTAAACGTCGTTCTCTAAGCCTGCTAACCTCAATTTTTGCAAATACCTCTCCCTCTGCTCAACCTGTAAATGCCCTACGTCGCTGGATAGTGAAGGTGTTTTCTGCATCTCGCTCCTTTTTCTTTTATGTTTTTTCCCTGGTATTTCCCACACGCCTGACTGCAGGTCAGGAAGATCACCCGCGCTGCAGCGCTGCAAAGCCAGAAAAAATAGCCTGGTAACGTGTACGGATCACGTACACCAGCATCATTGATTTTCTGGTGATATCGCTTCTTACTCGCGTCATCTAGGCCGGATAAAATACTCGACAATGAGACTTCGTCATGATCAACAGTGTATCGCTACCGGTAGTCGCCATATTTGTGACCGTCAAAATGGCGGCATAAATATTGTCGCTATGGAAACAATGACGTAGGCCGAAATCCTCTATTGAACTACATAGCGCACTCTAAGTCCAATAGAACAGCCTCTGTGACGGATTTGCTTTTGAAAAAATGTGTCACGTTACATTTAAGCTCTGAAATTGATTCTGATATCTTTCGTGAGGACAGTAAAAATAGTAATATTGATAGACTTCATGGCTTTTGAACAAGTACAACATTCTCAGCAATGTCTTTTCAGACCTCACTTTGGACAGATGGAGGAGGTGAATAATCAAGACCTGGCTCATTGTCCCTTCCCTTCTTCCCTTTTTCTCCATCTTTCTATGTTCTGGCACTTTATCTCTTCATTTAATCCACTCCTCATCTATCCCTAGCCCTCTTTTTATGCACCGACACACTCTTTGTCTCCATCTCCTTCTTGCTATCTATTCCTATCCCGTATCTCTCCACACATCCCTTTCTCACCCCCCTTTCTCGCAGCCTCCACTCTCCCTCTGTCTGCCCCTCTCTCTATCTCTCCGCTACAGGAAATGGTTTCTTTCCCAGCAGGGGGGTGGAGAAGGGTGCACACTGTCCCAAACAAAGAGGTCAGTGTGTGAATCCTCCAAAAATACAGAGAAGAAAAGGAAGGAAGATAATAATCAGAAAGCTTCTCTCATCCGCCACACACACACACACACACACACACACACACACACACACACACACACACACTTTCCTCACATCTCCCTTTCTCTATCCCACATGTACATACAGTAAATGTAACCATGTGTTCATACACTCACAGTGCACTTCTGCCTGCAAACACACACTCGTCTCTGAACGCCCATCACTTATGTCTCCAAGGAAACAAAAACTTTGATCAGTTCCATGCAAATGACATAAAAATATAAAACTGTTGATACTTAAAACGGATGAGATAAAAGACTAGAAAATGAGGCACTCTTGGAAAGCAGGCTCCTAAACTGCCGGAGATGAGGTTCAGAGGTTTTCCCTCATCTCCCCTCCTCTCTCTCTATCACTCTCTCTCCCTCTTCCTTTCCTGACAAAGACTTCAGGCATAGCACAGTCAGATCATCAACTATTTGACACATAAGTAGCCCCTCCTCTCTCCTCCTCCGGGCACTTTTCCTTGTGATTTGGCTATCATTTATCCTCTGGAAGTTTTTCTCCAGCCTTTCACTTTCTTTTCCTCTGCCCAACAATCCTCCACTTTCTCCCTCCCCATTCTTTGTGTTGGATGCAGCCTCCCTATTGTCCTGCTAATGGAGTAATAGACTGATTGTAGGTACACTCTTCAGGATGCCCTCTCAATACCACAACCACACACGATGTGCTTTTCCAACTGGATTCAGCCTAGCATACTTTGCCCTTGATCACCCCTCATCTCATCTCATCTCATCTCATCTCATCTCATCTCATTATCTCTAGCCGCTTTATCCTTCTACAGGGTCGCAGGCAAGCTGGAGCCTATCCCAGCTGACTACGGGCGAGAGGCGGGGTACACCCTGGACAAGTCGCCAGGTCATCACAGGGCTGACACATAGACACAGACAACCATTCGCACTCACATTCACACCTACGGTCAATTTAGAGTCACCAGTTAACCTAACCTGCATGTCTTTGGACTGTGGGGGAAACCGGAGCACCCGGAGGAAACCCACGCGGACACGGGGAGAACATGCAAACTCCACACAGAAAGGCCCTCGCCAGCCCCGGGGCTCGAACCCAGGACCTTCTTGCTGTGAGGCGACAGCGCTAACCACTACACCACCGTGCCGCCTGCCCTTGATCACATAACAGATAATTGAGAAAAACTGTAATTGAAGGTATTCATGCATCGCTTTCAGCAAAAAGCTTGGGCATTGAGGGGTGACTCTCTGAGGCACTCTATTGGCTGATATAGACAGACTAGAGTGATAGAATGCATGGTAAACAAACCCGATCAGAATAAACGCAAAACAGCGAGAGAGAGAGAGAGAGGTGGAGAGAGTCAGGGCACCTCACTTTCACACACCCTTCATGGGGTGGAGGTTGCGGAGGAAGGTGCAGAGCCCTCCCAAATGTGCTGAAGAGCGATGGGTGGCACTGCTTATCACAGCAGTTCTCCTGGAAAGATTACTGGAGGATTAGAGGAGACACTTGTTTCTAAAACATGATGAAAAGACGTTTGGCACATGATAAGACTTTGAACTCTGCACTCTTCGCCAGCGCGGCTTCAGGTAGTGGTTTTTGCAAAATGGCAAGCACGGCAACGCCACAAAAGCAACCTGTGTTGCTCATCATACGTGGATTTTTTTTTAAATATCCATCTGCACCAGGAGCTTCTACAGTGATGGCTGGTGTGTGTTCAGTCTGCGGGCATCTCCAATCATTTCTTTGCAAGGTTAGTTTAGATACATGGCTGTTACCCTAGACTCATTCAAAATCCAGGCATTATTAAAAAACAGACCAGATGCTTGACTTGGCAAATACACAGTCCACAGTACATACATAATACATCTGTTCAGGAACTTTAAAGTGCATATCACGGGTAAATTCAGGAGGAAGATCAATGTAATTCTTCTATTTTATATTAAACTTTGGTCAAATATCTGTCACATTTTGCATTTTGTGCAATTTTTTTACCTTGCACAATACCAGAAAAATTCAGTTGAAATCAAGCCATTTGAGGCGAATTGGTCCGCCTCTGAAAAAACTTGGCATTTGGATTTCCCGGGAAACATTGATTTTCGTGACGTCATCTGCGGGACGCCTCCCTCTGAATCCTACGTCAGCGCTGGTCTGTTTATGAGAAAACGATCTGGTGGTTTTCTGCAAATTTCTTCAACGTTATCACGTAATTATTAAAATGGTTAACAGATGTATTGTAGGAAGGTGTAGCAACACCAATCTTGATGGGATTAGTACTCATCGTTTCCCAAAAGACCGGACAATGAGAGAGAAATGGGAGCGCTTGGTCTACACAGGCTGTGCACTGAAACCGTGCAAAGCTCTCGCAGCCTGCTGGCGCTTCCGCAGGTGACGTCACGAATCTGGCTCCAGACTCCCTTGGGATTTTTCCAGACGCGTTTTGTTATTTTATTTTTTTCTGTTGTAGACAGATGGCCTTGTGCAAAATTACCCTTCTGGATGAGTGCGTAAAGGGACATACTTTCATATAAAAAAAACTCGAAATTGGTCCAGAATATGCACTTTAAGGGATGTGCTTAGCAGTGATGTAATGCAAAATGTAATTTATTTAGACAGTTACTGACGTTCAATCAAATGCAGAATTTATTTATCTCTGATCCAGTTAATGGAAGGAGAAAAAAAATGACAGTATTCATAAGCACCAAGTACAGTCGTTCAAATGCTGGCTTAAAAACAACTTCAGTAAAAGCAAAGTAAAGATCCCAGATTAGTTAGTTAGACAAAAAATTAATGTGCATCAGCAGTATAATGGTGTATGGCCAACTGATGTCTCCGATATATTATTTAAATATCTAACTTATTTACAGTACTCTCTGAAGAGATGCAAATATAAGATTTTATATGTAGCGCTGGCTGCTGAAAGTTAATCCTCAGCAACAATAACTACGTCTAGGAAACCGGTTTCCTCGCCAAGATCCCAACATCCACACAATCAATTTTGACAGAAACAAACAAAAAAATTTCCTAATCATAATTAGGCATATTTGAGCATTAAAATAATTAACTAATCATCAGTCTGATATCAGTTGTGTACATTGATGCTGGAGCAAGAGGGGTCATCTGCTCCCTGACATTTTAGCCATAAACACTTAAACACATACAAATAAATACATTATGTTTGGTCTGAAATTACCATATGCATGGATTCTCATCAATCCATCCATTGTCTGTAGCCGCTTATCCTGTTCTACAGGGTCGCAGGCAAGCTGGAGCCTATCCCAGCTGACTACGGGCGAAAGGCGGGGTACACCCTGGACAAGTCGCCAGGTCATCGCAGGGCTGACACATAGACACAGACAACCATTCACACTCACATTCACACCTACGGTCAATTTAGAGTCACCAGTTAGCCTAACCTGCATGTCTTTGGACTGTGGGGGAAACCGGAGCACCCGGAGGAAACCCACGCGGACACGGGGAGAACATGCAAACTCCGCACAGAAAGGCCCTCGCCGGCCACTGGGCTCAAACCCAAGACCTTCTTGCTGTGAGGCGACAGCGCTAACCACTACACCACCATGCTGCCCTGATCAAGAGATATTTTATGTTTTATCTGGTCAACTTAATTTCATTAGTTAATATACATCCATTCCTGCATTTCAGGCCTGCAACACATTCCAAAAAAGTTGGGATGGAGGCAATTTAGGGCTAGTAAAGAGGTAAAACAATTAAAACTAGATAGAGACTGTGACTAAAGTCACAGTAATTTGGGCTAGCTGACCTTTGTCAAGTCTTGTCAAAAAAACCCAAGACCTTCTTGCTGTGAGGCGACAGCGCTAACCACTACACCACCGTGCCGCCCTGGATTCTCAACACAATTTTAAAAAAAAAACAAAAAACATACTTTGACAAAAATTTTCAAAATGTTTTTTAAACAATGGTCAAAAATAGGCACTGGCTTCTCTTACTTTGTTTTCTCTGGTGTTTTATGTGAGAAACTACTAAAACAATTCAAACTCATTGGTATATGACTGGGTCTCAGAAATATGAGTCAAGAATTTAATACTACTGAAATAAGGATTGAACTGTTTCAGAAAGCAGTACTGATTTCGTCTTTGTGGGAATGCAATTTTCCTAAATTGTCTATAGATATATACAGTACCAGTCAAAAGTTTGGACACACCTTCTAATTCATAGGTTTTCCTTTATTTTTATTAATTAAGAGACACTTCACGTCTTAATGTAATGATGGATGTTGTTTCTCTTTACTTAGTTGAGCGGTTCTGACGTAATACAGCTTACTACAGTTGTGGAATAGGGCTGTTTACTGTATTTTTATTATTTACTGCTTACTGTTTGATCTCAAACGCATTAATAAACTGCACTAATTAACTTTTGACGAGGCAGAGCTGTTAATTGAAAAGCATTCCAGGTGACTACCTCATGAAGCTGGTTAAGATAACGCCAGTAGTGTGTAAAGTGTCATCAAGGTGGTGGCTACTTTGAAGAATCTAAAATACACAACTTGTTTTCTTTAACACTTTTTTATTTACCACATCATTCCATATATGATCCTTATGTTATTTCATAGTTTTGATGTCTTCGATATTCTACAATGTAGAAAATAGTCAAAATACAGAAAAACCTATGAATGAGTAGGAGTGTCCAGACTTTTGACTGGTCCTGTATGTTAAGGCAAACATTTCCATGATTAATTGCTGTTAGTTAAATAATATTTCATTGGAGGACAATAAATATCTGTTATTAGCTTTGGTCAAGGGTGGCACGGTGGTGTAGTGGTTAGCGCCGTCACCTCACAGCAAGAAGGTCCGGGTTTGAGCCCCGTGGCCGGCGAGGGTCTTTCTGTGCGGAGTTTGCATGTTGTCCCCGTGTCTGCGTGGGTTTCCGCCGGGTGCTCTGGTTTCCCCCACAGTCCAAAGACATGCAGGTTAGGTTAACTGGTGACTCTAAATTGACCGTAGGTGTGAATGTGAGTGTGAATGGTTGTCTGTGTCTATGTGTCAGCCCTGTGATGACCTGGCGACTTGTCCAGGGTGTACCCTGCCTTTCACCCGTAGTCAGCTGGGATAGGCTCCAGCTTGCCTGCGACCCTGTAGAACAGGATAAAGCGGCTAGAGATAATGAGATGAGGTGAGCTTTGGTCAAGCCCATATAAGCGATCCCCTGCACTGACCCTCTCACTCCTGAAGCCATTTTGCCACCTATGATTGAGTGTGTGCATTTGTGAGACTGGTATCCATACAGCAAGCACTCACTTCTTGTCTTATTTGGATGGGCAGTATAAAGTTGATAGCTTATCAGAGCGGGGCATAGGAAAGACAAATTTGGAGAGTGAGTGTAAAGCATACAGGTTTGGCAGCGATCCTGGGTGAGGACTGCCACCTTAGACTGGTGCTGAAGCTGCCACAAAGCCAAACACTTCCTCCACATTAGAGCCACTTCAAATCTGATCAGAGATAACAGCTTTAAAAGTCCAATTATGCATGTCTTGTTACACAATCAGCTTTATATGGTTCGGTGAAGGCTGTGCTATATTTTGCGATAATGCAATAATGAATCCAACATGTTTTTAACATTAGAAAAACAAACAGCAAAGAGAGTATGGTTGCTTCATGTGTGTTATTACTTGCTTGTGTTCGGCTTTATCCTCAGCCTGTGCGTGTACGCTGAAAAACATTGAAAACTGAATTGGAGGAGAAAATTACTTAATGCTCATGAAATTATCTTTCTGCATGGACAGATATTTTTACTTGGTAAGACATCTTGGAATAAGTTGGTTGCAATCTAGAACTAGGTTTAATAATCTCAGAATTGGTGTCTTGTATTCTTCTAATAGGAAATGCTAGATCGGTTCAACTATAGTCAAGATATTTTCACTTGCTAAGATATCATTTTTTGCAGTGTATGGTTTAAGTCTGAGTGAGCACCTTGGCTCAGAAGAACTGGCCCTGACCCTCGGTGACCCCCTCAGCCTAAGCCTTGGACAGCCAAGTAGGAGGATATGGAGGGACAGCGAGTGAAGCAGGAATGTGCGATTCTCTGGCCGTTATCTCGCGTAGATACACACTCCTTCGGCTTGCAGATAGTGCCGTGTGAGAGGGAGAGCCGATGTGATAGAATACGAATGCAAAAGTTCCAAACTGAAAATCATCAACAAAGCCCCGCTTCGATAACAAGGTTTGAGGAAGGGAGGGAGGGAACGAGAAAGAGATTAAGAGGAGGAGGAGGTGGCGAAGGAAAGGTGGAGGGAAGGAGGGGGTGGGTGCGGACCTAGAAATCCTGATAATAAATGAAATCTTAGAAATGAGAGACTATCAAGGCGAAATCAATCATTGAGGTTTGTTGTCCAGGAGGATGGCGCCATGCTGAGATAAAAGTGGAGCGTCCGTCTGGGGGGGAGCAATGAAGCAGCCAATCACACACAGGGTTCAGCCAACAAACCCGCACGGTTCAGAGAAAAAGAGGAGGCGAGTTCAGTCGACAAGACATCAAAACCTCCATTTGCATATACTCATATACAGCTATTCTTATTCCTTGCTGAATAGGATACAGTGAATTGTTTCATATAATTTACAAATTTATGCTAAGGGTATTTTATAATTTATACATTAATATGTACTTTATTATATTTTTGTCATCTCATAAGCCTGAATGTGTGTTAATATTTGTATGTGTGAGTGAATGATGAAAGAGGGACTGTCTACAGTATGTTATCTCTACATTGTTCAAGTATTTGGCCGGACAAAAAACAAAACAAAAAAACTCTTAGCATCACATGACTGGATGGATTTCCAGCACATGACAGCAGGCTTGCCAAACACAAACACACTGTGCTCAGGGACCATCACATGAACATTAGTAATGTGGAAAACATGCAAAGAGACAACCAAACGCTAACAACTAAACACTGCTCTTCCTGTTAGAAATATTTGTTTGAATTATCCAAACCTTTCCAAAAACGAACCTAAAAACTTGGTTTCTGACCCAGCCCATTTACCTGATTGGATACCCCATTTGCAGTTTCATCTGATTGGATGCTCCCAGAGAAAGGTCCCCAGAGTGTGTCCACCAACAGGTCCTTGCGAGCCAGAACCTTTGAGTCCTCAAGTCCATCACACAGCTTCAAATTATCTGTTTGTACACACACAGTAGAAAAACACAGATGAAATAGAAGCAGTATTACAAATATGATTATGACATACTTGAGCAACCTGAGATACAGATGCCTAAAGCAAAGCCAAAGCTGGTATTCAAGTGACGCAACAAAAAAAGCACTGAACCAATTGCAGGTCTCTGAGAGCTCATGTATGTGAAAGACGGCAGATCGTTACACTGCCCTGTCGCACGGCATGAGTGGCAGTTTGAAAAGATGTGTTCAGCTTGATGTATCTCAGAGAAACCACATGCTACCCTTCACCCTCCGTGGTTATTAGCTATTGTGTAATAGGTTGGTGCTGGCTGGTGGGTAGGGAAATGGCAGGTGACCAAACTAGGGAAAAGAATGGGGGGGATGAGACAGAAACCAAAGCATAATAAGTAAAGCAAAGCTCTCAGTAATTACTGAGTTCTGACTCACAGGGGCTTATTTATAAATAATTAAATATTATTAAGTGAACTTAATTTCACTTTGTATAACTGTTTAGAATATCTTCTCATAACTTTTCTCATAAAAGACGCGTGATAAAGTGTAAAGCCTTTAAAATATCAAATGAACATAATTTGCTTTAATGAACAAATACGCAGTCAATTACCATGACTGTAGGAATAAGAAAGTCCAAAACCCCATCATCACATTACAGGCATTTAGCAGACACACTTACCCAGAGCAGCCTGGGGAACAGTTGGGGGTTAGGTGCCTTGCTCAAGGACACTTCAGCCATTCCTGCTGGTCCAGGGAATCAAACCAGCAACCTTTGGGTCCCAAAGCTGTTTCTCTAACCATTAGGCCATGGCTTCCCAACATCATCACCATCATGCCATGCTATTATTTACTTCTACATCATCATCATGCCATGCTATTATTTTCTTCTACCTCCAAAAATTGTGCAAGAGGTTTACTCCATTTGCTGTTTCACAAAATCCAAAAATAAGGGTTTATTACCACAATATTATTACAGTATGTTACGCTAACAAATCTGTCATATTGTTGTTTCCATTTCCAAGTTACTTGTTCCATAATTTTTTTATTTGGACACCTTTCTGCTAAAAAGCCTTTTACTTCCGAACAGGAGTTCAAAGTGTACCAGGAGTAGTGCAGCGATCATCTGCCAAATTTTCTCTCTTATCTATCGACTTGAACACTGGGTTGGATTGACTGGTAAAGTTATCAATTGGTTAAATTCATACTTAAAAGATAGAAGCTTCTTTGTTACCATGGGAAATTGTTCCTCAACGTCAATGTCCTTGACCTGTGGTGTCCCCCAGGGGTCGATTCTTGGACCATTACTTTTCAACCTTTATATGCTCCCACTTGGGCAAATTATCAATAACAATTCAATTTTGTATCACTGCTATGCAGATGACACCCAAATTTATTTTGCTTTATCACCTAATGATTATGCCCCCCTTGAATGTCTCTACCAGTGTATCGATCAAATCAACAACTGGATGTCACAAAATTTTCTTCAGCTGAACACAGATAAAACAGAAGTAATTCTATTTGGAAAAAAAAGATGAAAGACTCAGGATTACCAGTATTCTTGACACAAAAGGGATTAAAACTAAAGAAATGGTTAAAAATCTTGGTGTTTTCATTGACAGCGAGCTAAACTTTGACAGTCACATGAAAGCAATCACTAAAACGGCATTCTATCACCTAAAAAACATTTCCAAACTAAGAGGACTTATGTCAAAAAATGATCTGGAAAAACCGATACATGCCTTCATCTCTAGTAGGGTTGATTACTGCAATGGCCTTTTCACAGGCCTGCCAAAAAAGACCATCAAACGACTTCAGCTGGTGCAAAATGCAGCGGCTTGGGTTCTCACACGAACAAAAAGAACAGAGCACATTACTCCAATTCTAAGGTCCCTTCACTGGCTTCCAGTAAGCTACAGAATTGACTTTAAAGCATTGCTGCTGGTGTACAAATCTCTAAATGGTACAGGGCCCAATTACCTCTCTGATATGTTGCAGCGGCCTAACCCAATCAGATCTACCAGATCGCAACAGAAAAATTTACTATTAAAACCTGTTGTTAAAACAAAGTGTGGTGAAGCAGCTTTTAGCTACTATGCAGTGCAGCTATGGAACCAACTGCCAGAGGACATTAAACATGCTCCTGCTGTTGGCAGCTTCAAGTCTAGGTTAAAGACCAAGCTGTTTTCAGATGCTTTCTGTTAAATAATTAATATTGTCTTCTTTACATGTTTTTATAATCTGTACTTTTACAGTTTCTGCATGTTTCAAATTTTACTTAACTTTTATTCTATTTTATTCTGCTGTTTTTTTTCTCCCCCTATTTGAACTTCTACCTCATTTTATTTCTACTATTGTTTAATTCTTATTATATTTTTCCCATTTATTTTATGTAATTTTATTCTCTATTGTTTACTGTTTTGCTTTTACTTCTGTAAAGCACATTGAACTGCCACTGTGTATGAAATGTGCTATATAAATAAACTTGCCTTGCCTTATTTCAAAGGCTTTGGGTTTTTTTAAGCTCTTTAAAAGATAGTATTACAATTACATCATACAATTTAATGTTTTGGAACATTTACATAATTTATATTTATTTAAATAATGTGTATTTGTTTACCCATGGTAAATGTCTTCTATTCTGTGATATTTCCCCAGAAATCATCTTTGCCAAGGAACTCTTTGAGAATAGATTCAACCTCTGTCTGGACCACTAGGTGGAGCTTGGTGTTTAGTCAGACTCAAGAGTGCACTTAGAAAAATGGGCCAAACAAAAAGAACTTTTGTACTTCCTGTGACAGATAAGTGCAAAACAGGGATAGGAGTCAAGGCTTTGCTGATTCACAGATGCAAGCCTGACACAGAAACAGACAAGAGCTCCACACAGAGATATGAGAATTCTTCGAAACTCCCACATACATGATCAGTCACATAGACGGTTAAAGAACCGTCAAGCTACCAGTAAGCCCAATTACACACGATGACAGCGACCAGTCTGTGTTTTCTCAGTTAATGTAATTCTTTTGCATGGCTAATTCCACAAGGCATGAGTGGCGCTTAAATTTCAACCAAATAATCCTACCGCGGTTCATCTATGGTTCCTCTAACCCCTCAACTCTCTCTCTCACACACACACACTCACTCATACACACACCCCTGCAGGTCTCTTCTTGGTTCAGTCTCACTTTCAGGGGTCGACCTAAAATACAGAGGATGATAACAGTGTTTGTCTAACACTCTCCATGTCAAAACACTCATCTATCTTCCCTGTATCTATCCCCACCAGAGAACAACAGACAAACACTGATAAAATGGTTTTCCCACAGCCTAAACCTGGAGAATCTGGGAGGGAAAAAGGGAGGAGACATGGAGAGACCGAGAAATCAACAAAGATGGAAGCAAAGATGGATGAAATCTAAGGACAGAGATCTGGTCAGGACACACTGGGAAGAAGTGAAGAACTCTATCCACATAGCATTATTGAATGACAGAAATATGAATAGGTCAGCCTGGCCATGCTAAAGCAGGTTGGTCATTAACCAGGCTTGTCATTAGCCATCAGAGATTGTGCTTCTATCAACAGTCTAAAGTCCAGTGTCCAAGCTTGCTATCACCCCAGCAACCCAGAAACCGAGGAGTTCTATCAGCGCACCCTAATCTTAGCATCGGTGCCAGAACCGAACCCTCGCATGACCCCATCATTCATGTGCAATGCAAAACAGCTTTGAAAAGACTTTGTTTTCGTGTCAAGGACGGTTGTTCAAGTTAACTTTCTATACGGCAAGTGGATGTTTTGTTCTATTAGTTCCAGTGAGTGGAGAACCTATTAAAAAACTACTAAAGATATTTACTGAGGATATTTGCATGTCCAGAACACCAATGTAACATCTCACTCTTGGCTAATGACCTTAACACCTCACTTCTAAAGGCCCTGTGTCCTTATCATCACGACCCCACCGATCTCCCACACAATGCCCGGCTGAGTCTCTGATATCAGCCCTGTGTCTGGCCTTAGCAACACCCTGCAATAACCTCGCCAGCCTTATCGATGTGATTGTGACCAATGCCCAAAAACCGCATACCGGCCTTATCAATAGCAATGAGTCCACAGAGCTCTTATCAATACTGCTCCACACTGGTAGTGTCCACACAAACCCTTATCAATAGTCCGAGCACCTGGCTGGCTTGACTGCTATAAAACAACTGCTCCGTCATTAATGAAATAAGTAGTGATGCTGGTCACCTGGAGAGGAAAGGAGAGGAGAGACAAAGAGAGGGTAGATTATTTATAATATTTCCTGGACCTTCAAGGGACAATCAAACTAACTAATTAATTAATTAATTAATTAATTGTGTCATATTCATGTATTTAATATTGCCCTCAGGCGGCACGGTGGTGCAGTGGTTAGCGCTGTCGCCTCACAGCAAGAAGGTCCAGGTTCGAGCCCCGTGGCCGGTGAGGGCCTTTCTGTGTGGAGTTTGCATGTTCTCCCCGTGTCCGCGTGGGTTTCCTCCGGGTGCTCCGGTTTCCCCCACAGTCCAAAGACATGCAGGTTAGGTTAACTGGTGACTCTAAATTGACCGTAGGTGTGAATGTGAGTGTGAATGGTTGTCTGTGTCTGTGTGTCAGCCCTGTGATGACCTGGCGACTTGTCCAGGGTGTACCCCGCCTTTCGCCCGTAGTCAGCTGGGATAGGCTCTAGCTTGCCTGCGACCCTGTAGAACAGGATAAAGCGGCTAGAGATAATGAGATGAGATGAGATTGCCCTCAAATAACATTCAAAAGTTTCTGAATGTAAAACACCCCAAAACATGCATTTTAGTATGGCATACTCGATGTAATTACAATAAACTGTCGTACAGTGGTGCTGGACTTACTGCTACTCTCTTGTGTCGAGGTCACACAAAAAAAATGGGCCTAAGTTCAAAGTCAGAATCTCTATTAACCGAGACAAGTTTTCAGCAATCTCCACCCTGTGCATGCAACTCCCGTGCAAATGTTCACATCGCAAGTACGTCAGTAGTTGTCTGACATCTGCAGACTGATGTTCACAATCATATACAACAGCAATAAAAACCATGAGTGTGAGTAAACATCACAATTTATCGAGAAATGGATATTATACTGCCCACTCGTGATGTTCATCTTCTGTAGGTTGTGATACTATCGGCTCATTATTAGAATCCACTTAAATAAAAGATCTTTTAACTAAAAACAATATCGTCAGTTTTTAAAGGAAGTTGATAACCATACACACACACACAAACCTCATTTCATAGAGAAAAGCTTCTCAAATCTGCATTTTATCTACAGCTGATCTTTTCAACTTTTTTTTTTTTTTACCTACAGGAAGCCTGAGAAAGAAACTCAGCCTTGTTTCTGATCATGAGCGATTTAATAGTGATTAAAAAGAACTAAAATCACACGGACAGCACTGTGGTGAGCCTGGTGGTGAGATCAAACCCACCCTAAAGCTTCAGCACCACAACTGTTCATCAAGAGAAGTGAACAATGATTCATTATCGTCTGCATCACAAAACCTATACATAACAACTCAACATTCTCACATGTGGACTATAAGTTTAAGAGGAAATATTGACTGCTTGAACAACTCTGCCTGACTGGTGCAGTCCCCACACTCCTCCAGCTACATGATCTTCCCTATCACGACTAATTGATTTTTAAAAAGACTATTGTTGATATCAAATGAGCGGATCAGTGTGCAGCCATTGATTTTTTGACAAAGTACAACAGGAAATCTTTATCTGAGACGCACTCCGACCCTGCACTAATAGGTGGGGTTCAACCTCTGCCGAGCAACAAGCCCAACGATTTTTAATCACTGTGTATGGAAGTGTATGTGCTTGTATGTTTGTCCTCAATACTGTAAGTATAAGAATAAATAAAACAAAAACCTAAAGCATTTTACATGTGAATGTACAGTTCAAAATGATATGTTAATTCAAAAGGCGTCTGGAGCGATTTTATATTTCGGATTAGCCAACAATCCGATTTCACCCTCTGACTCTCTCGGAGCGACCCACCCCCAACACACACACACAGTTCAGACAAAGACACAAATTTCTGGGATATGTAGTGCGCACTCACCATCATGGCATCATTTCCATTTTGCCGTCTATTGCCAGAGAGAGATAAGACACCTGCGTTTCCACGCAGATGAGCTTCAACAGAACTTTATCATTGACATTTACTACTGTTTACACAACTAATTTCTCTTAACTGTACTTCTGAACCTTTATCAGCCCAGCACAAGGCCTGGAAAAGAGCACATGCCAAACATGCAGAAGAGCCAATATGTGAGCAGGAAAAATGATAAACTTGACACACAAATGAAAAGCAGAAATGATGCACTGGTGAGGTGACTTTAAGAAACATATAAGGATTCTACAATCTGCATGTTCAAAATCCAATAGACAGAAAAGTGAGTAACTATGAAGTGGCATGAAGATGGACAGCCTCTTCATCTGTGATGAGCAGAACATCTCATCTCATTATCTGTAGCCGCTTTATCCTGTTCTACAGGGTCGCAGGCAAGCTGGAGCCTATCCCAGCTGACTACGGGCAAAAGGCGGGGTACACCCTGGACAAGTCATCACAGGGCTGACACATAGACAACCATTCACACTCAATTTAGAGTCACCAGTTAACCTAACCTGCATGTCTTTGGACTGTGGGAGAAACCAGAGCGCCCGGAGGAAACCCACGCGGACAACATGCAAACTCCACACAGAAAGGCCCTCGCCGGCCCCGGGGCTCGAACCCAGGACCTTCTTGCTGTGAGGCGACAGCGCTAACCACTACACCACCGTGCCGCCTGAGCAGAACATTTTACTAGATTATCTTCACTGGGTTTATTGAAATGTTCAGTAACTGCTACCAACAGGGGGCGACATGAGTCACATCTAAAGAGTCATCAAATGGTTTGGCAAAATGATTCCAACAGAACGCAATATAAGGACCTCATTAACTGAGAATTTAGCTTTGCTTTCAGATTTAGAGCAGCTCTGGGACTTTTTGGATTGTAGTTGCATGCTGTGACTTTCCTTTGGAAAAGAATTTATGAGAAAAATCTCATTATCATGTTTGCCACTTGGAAGAGGAAATGTGCTTAGTGTGCTTTGGCTTCCTTACACACACACACACACACACACACACACACAAAATTCCATTCAGTTGCAGAAGAAAAATGACTAAATCTTTCATGATATTTTATATATTTTATGTTATGTTTTCTTATTATTACACTATATACAGTACCAGTCAAAAGTTTGGACATACCTACTCATTCACTGGTTTTCTGTATTTTGACTCTTTTCTACATTGTAGAACATTGAAACTATGAAATAACACATGGAACATAAATGGAATTATGTGGGAAACAAAGAAAAGTCTTAAAAAAACCCAATGTTTTTTCATATTTTAGATTCTTCAAAGTAGCCAGTGTTTACCGTGATGATACTTTGCACACTACTGGTGTTATCTTAACCAGCTTTATGAGGTAGTCACCTGGAATGCTTTTCAATTAACAGCTCTGCCTCGGGCGGCACGGTGGTGTAGTGGTTAGCGCTGTCGCCTCACAGCAAGAAGGTCCTGGGTTCGAGCCCCGGGGCCGGCGAGGGCCTTTCTGTGTGGAGTTTGCATGTTCTCCCCGTGTCTGCGTGGGTTTCCTCCGGGTGCTCCGGTTTCCCCCACAGTCCAAAGACATGCAGGTTAGGTTAACTGGTGACTCTAAATTGACCGTAGGTGTGAATGTGAGTGTGAATGGTTGTCTGTGTCTATGTGTCAGCCCTGTGATGACCTGGCGACTTGTCCAGGGTGTACCCCGCCTTTCGCCCGTAGTCAGCTGGGATAGGCTCCAGCTTGCCTGCGACCCTGTAGAAGGATAAAGCGGCTAGAGATAATGAGATGAGATGAGATGAGCTCTGCCTCGTCAAAAGTTAATTAGTGCAATTTCTTGCCTTCTTAATGTGTTTGAGCTCAAACAGTAAATAATAAAAATAACCCTTCAATTCAGTAAAGAGAAACAACATCCATCATTACTTTAAGACATGAAGTATCTTTTAATTAATAAAAATAAAGAAAAAAAACCCAATTGAATTAGAAGGTGTGTCCAAACTTTTGACTGGTACTGTATATATCTATAGACAATTTAGGAAAATTGTATTCCTACAAAGACGAAATCAGTACTGCTTTATGAAACAATTCAAAGGTGCTGTATCATGTTTTTACATATTTTGCTCGACATATTTGCATTGGTTCCTGACTTTTCGTCAAGTCAAAGTCCTTCTCACACCAGAATCTGGTCTTCCTAGTCAGTCTCCTGTCCCAGTACTAACCAACTCTTTAAGGCGTATGAGTGCGGCGCCGATCTCCGTTTCGATAGCCCTCAGCTTCTTGCCTATAGAGAGCATGCACATGACGTCACGAGGTCACGTGATATTTGTTTATCTGCCATCTTGGACGGCATGGCTGCGCATAGAACTTAGACGAACCCGTTCTAATTATCAAGTGTGTGGGAGTAGATCTTTCGAGAATGGTTATATCTTTTTCAGCATTTGGTTGTACCAATAGACAGGGCCAAAAGGAGGGCCTGTCATTTTATAGATTCCCCGCAGACGAGGAGAGACGCGCAAAATGGGTGTCCGCTGTGCGAAGAGAAAACTGGTACCCCAGTTCTACCAGCCGAATTTGTAGTGAACACTTCATATCAGGTAGGTGTAATCTTCTAATTCAATACTCCTAGTACCTGTTAAGTTGATTTTCAGATTGAATGATAACTGCATACTTAGAAACTAGACAGTACAGTGTTTGTGGCCGTTAGTCCGCTTGATCTCTAACGTTTAAAATGGCTATGCCTAGCCCTACTACCCTGGCCTAGTCTATGACAATGTTTTATCATTTTGGCTCATATATGCCTTTGAAAGGCCAATCCATAGTATTTCACAAGTTCACTTACCCGTGAGGTTATCAAGTAGACATTCTTCTTCGGAACCTTCCAGAGGTATAGTTGGGATACCCATCCCGCAACAAAATATTTATAAGCTTCCAGGCTCTTGTAAGCTTTGAGGGCTTTGCCAGTGTAACACGATTCACGATTAACAAGAAAATTGTAAATGTCGTGGTAGGCAAGATCGGGCAAATCGCCGGCACCGCAGCTCCGAATTTCCGTGAACAAGGATTGTGGCAAGTTGTACGGATCTGCAATCCCCAACCTGGAACACTTTTCCACGTAACGCTGCCTCACGTCACCTTCAAGATGCTGAACAAACTTAGACAACTTATCGTGCGATGTAGATGGGGTATTTTCCGAATTTTCTTGGGGATTACTCCCTGGATCCATTACGCTCGCGCAAGGTAAACAATCCTGAAGCCGTCCAATATGGCGGAGTAAACACGGACGGGTCACGTGACTGCACATCCTTTATACAGCTAGGGTTACAGTGGGGGGCTAGTCTTCTGGTAACCATGAGAGTTTCACTTCCCCACTCACATCTGTATTGCAGCGTGCCTTGCCAGATGGTAGTAGGTACTATTTTTATAATGATCTTTGGTATGACCTGACCACGAGCAGAACTTGCGATCTCCTGGTCGAAAGGCAGACACGCTAACCACAAGACCAACTTGCGGTCCTGACTTTTCGTATCCCCTGAATATTACAATATTCAGCAGAAACAATATTACCGCAGGCATTTCAAATTATTGTCTCTGCATCTCTCTCCTCCATCTATGTATGCTGTGAAGCAGGTAGGCAACTTTGAGAAAACAAATGTTACATTCAAGCCTTGTGATGACCTGGCAACTTGTCCAGGGTGTACCCCGCCTTTCGCCCGTAGTCAGCTGGGATAGGCTCCAGCTTACCTGCGACCCTGTAGAACAGGATAAAGCGGCTAGAGATGATGAGATGAGATGTGACATTCACGCAAAGTTATCTCATCTCATTATCTCTAGCCGCTTTATCCTGTTCTACAGGGTCGCAGGCAAGCTGGAGCCTATCCCAGCTGACTACGGGCGAAAGGCGGGGTACACCCTGGACAAGTCACCAGGTCATCACAGGGCTGACACATAGACACCCATTCACACCTATGGTCAATTTAGAGCCACCAGTTAACCTAACCTGTGGGGGAAACCGGAGCACCCGGAGGAAACCCACGCGGACAACATGCAAACTCCGCACAGAAAGGCCCTCGCCGGCCACGGGGCTCGAACCCGGACCTTCTTGCTGTGAGGCGACAGCGCTAACCACTACACCACCGTGCCGCCCCCATGTGAAGTTATGATTCAAGAAATATATGAGAGCTTTGTCTAAAAAAAATACTGCTTAATAATATAGGTACTGGTCATTTTTACATAAATAACATGATATTAATGTGAATTCTGCTCTGTGATCCATTTTAGAACATTCTATACATTTTCTATCAACAATTATAATTGATTTTCCACAGAAAATATCCCCTTAGTGGTGTTTGTTAACCAAAAATGTCCTCGTAAAATTTTGCTACTTTGCGACTGGCTCTTTTCTTTTCAGACTGGAGCATATAGGCTCTCTAAAAATAATGTAGCTGAAAATAATGAAGCCAAAACACATTTTCTCTCAGCATATCAAAGGAAAAAAAAAAGATGGCTGATTCTGCAAGAAACCTTTTGTTGTTATGCATGTTGTCTTATTTTATGCATGGTCATTAAGTTATGCTTTTCATTTAGCTTAATGTGTTTTGTTTATCATGATGAAATGCTGCATCAGTAGCATGAAAAATAATAACTGACAGGTTTGATGTTTCAGAAAAAATGAGTTTGGAACTTCACACAGATGGAATTATTTAGGTCTGATTGTTAACCTGCATACGTCTGCAAGCCATGCTGTGTGTGCGCGCGTGTGTGTGTGTGTGTGTGTGTGTGCGCGTGCATGTGTGTGCCAAGCCTCACTCTCCCTGTCCTCTACCACTGTTACTCGCTCATAAATCGAAAGTGGAGACCTTCTAGAAACTCCTCCTGATTATCACACATAAATTAATTAGAAAATGTTTCTTGACATTCTCGGTGCATAGGCAGGGGGGAAAAAGACTCCGGCAAAAGCACAAAATTAATTGTACGGTATGTGACTTTGATAATTAATTCAATAATTATTTCGTGTCTACTTTAGCAACTCCTTCTGGCTTTAAATAGGTCGTTTTAATGATAGTGTCAAGTGAATTTAGATTTTATTTTTTTAAAAATGAGAAAGTATCACTCCGACACTACACTATAACTCTTGGTTTTATAATTAACAGAAAAATACAGATACAACACTGTCACTAATTAAAATGCTTTTAGATGAGTAATCTGCAGAAGTGCCTGACAAAGAGGGACATCATGGAACAATAGAAACAAAACAGTGGCTCTATTTTTCTTCCTTTTAAAACATCACACTTTCAACGTGTAGTTTTTTTCCAAGGTACAGTGGTGCTTGAAAGTTTGTGAACCCTTTAAAATTTTCTATATTTCTGCATAAATATGACCTAAAACATCATCAGATTTTCACACAAGTCCAAATGGGTTTGCACATTATGTGTTAATGCAGTATGACATTGTGGGTATATTTGAAATTCAGAAAAAAAGTCTCTGTATTCTCAATAGCCTTGTTCTGTAAGAATCATTGTGTTAATTGTCAGTGTAATTACATGTCCCTGTTTGAGTGTGGGACCAGAGGTATGATGTGAGTTTCTTGGTTCCTCCTCATGGTGACACCCCATGCAACTACAGTGGTGCTTGAAAGTTTGTGAACCCTTTAGAATTTTCTATATTTCTGCATAAATATGACCTAAAACATCATCAGATTTTCACACAAGTCCTAAAAGTAGATAAAGAGAACCCAGTTAAACAAATGAGACAAAAATATTATACTTGGTCATTTAAAATGATCTAATATTACATGTCTGTGAGTGGCAAAAGTATGTGAACCTCTAGGATTAGCAGTTAATTTGAAGGTGAAATTAGAGTCAGGTGTTTTCAATCAATGGGATGACAATCAGGTGTGAGTGGGCACCCTGTTTTATTTAAAGAACAGGGATCTATCAAAGTCTGATCTTTACAACACATGTTTGTGGAAGTGGATCATGGCACGAACAAAGGAGATTTCTGAGGACCTCAGAAAAAGCGTTGTTGATGCTCATCAGGCTGGAAAAGGTTACAAAACCATCTCTAAAAAGAGTCTGGACTCCACCAATCCACAGTCAGACAGATTGTGTACAAATGGAGGAAATGTAAGACCATTGTTACCCTCCCCAGGAGTGGTCGACCAACAAAGATCACTCCAAGAGCAAGTCGTGTAATAGTCGGCGAGGTCACAAAGGACCCCAGGGTAACTTCTAAGCAACTGAAGGCCTCTCTCACATTGGCTTATGTTAATGTTCATGAGTCCACCATCAGGAGAACACTGAACAACAATGGTGTGCATGGCAGGGTTGCAAGCAGAAAGCCACTGCTCTCCAAAAAGAACATTGTTGCTCGTCTGCAGTTTGCTAAAGATCACATGGACAAGCCAGAAGGCTATTGGAAAAATGTTTTGTGGACAGATGAGACCGAAATAGAACTTTTTGGTTTAAATGAGAAGTGTTATGTTTGGAGAAAGGAAAACACTGCATTCCAGCATAAGAACCTTATCCCATCTGTGAAACATGATGGTGGTAGTATCATGGTTTGGGCCTGTTTTGCTGCATCTGGGCCAGGACGGCTTGGTTAAAGAATAATAAAGTTAATGTTTTGGAATGGCCACATCAAAGTCCTGACCTTAATCCAATCAAAATGTTGTGGAAGGACCTGAAGCGAGCAGTTCATGTGAGGAAACCCAGCAACATCCCAGAGTTGAAGCTGTTCTGTATGGAGGAATGGACTAAAATTCCTCCAAGCCGGTGTGCAGGACTGATCAACAGTTACCGGAAACATTTAGTTGCAGTTATTGCTGCACAAGGGGGTCACACCAGATACTGAAAGCAAAGGTTCACATACTTTTGCCACTCACAGATATGTAATATTGGATCATTTTCCTCAATAAATAAATGACCAAGTATAATATTTTTGTCTTATTTATTTAACTGGGTTCTCTTTATCTACTTTTAGGACTTGTGTGAAAATCTGATGATGTTTTAGGTCATATTTATGCAGAAATATAGAAAATTCTAAAGGGTTCACAAACTTTCAAGCACCACTGTAAAAGCACACTGCGTTTGAGGAGAGACTCTAATGCAAAGTTCAGGTTGTGTGACATCCCTATAAAACAAAGAGAAATAATAATGCACCTACAATATATTACTGTGGTGTTGAAGATACTGAATTTGCCTCATGAGTGTTGGTTCATCAAAATCACTGATGGGTTACTATCAGGGTTGTAAAGGAATACAAGTAACAGTGTTGTGTATTCAGAATACAAAACTCAGAGAGTGTGTAGCCAGTGCACAATATGTGCAAAAAGCTTTTTAAATTTCCTCGAATTAAAAAAAAACTCTTTAAAAGAAACACCACCAGTGCTTATTTAACTATATTAAAGAAGATGAACAACTTTATTTATCACACATTCACTTAAGCACAGTGAAATTCCTTTCTGTATTTAACCCATCTGAAGCAGTGAACACACACACATGAGCAATGCGCGCACACACACACACACAGCCAGAGCAGTGGGCAGCTATGCTATAGCACCCAGGGAGCAGTTGGGGGTTAGGTGTTTTGCCCATGTTAACTTAACCGCATGTCTTTGAACTGTGGGGGAAACTGGAGCACCCGGAGGAAACCCATGCAGAGAACATGCAAACTCCACACAGAAAGGCCCCCATCGGCTGCTGGGCTTGAACCCAGAACCTTATTGCTGTGAGGCAACAGTGCTAACCACTGTGCCACCCCAAATCACCACACCCATAATTTTGCTTGTGTTGTGCACTAAAAAAGAAAAATTAAATTTAGAAGAATCCACTGTCTCATCCCCATTTGTCAAGGAAGCATGATCAGTATTCTGATGTTGACATTAATTAAGTTAGCTTATTGCTCATGTAGTAGTGGTTATTAACCAGGAGAAATATGGCCAAAATATGTGGACACATGACCATGACACCGAGCAGGCTTGTTGAACGTCCTATTCCAAAGGCATGGCACTAATATGGAGCTTCATATTTGTTAAGTCAAATATACAGATAATAACATCCACTCTTCTGGGTAGGGTTTTCCACAAGATTTTGGAGCATGGTTGTGGGGATTTACTCATTCAACCACAAGAGAATTGGTGAAGTCAGGCACTGTTGTCAGGTGAGGAGGTCTGGGGGTACAGTCCAATTCATCCCAAAGGTGTTTAATGGGGTTGAGATCAGGGCTCTGTATAGGCCACTCAAGTTCTTCCAAACCAACCTTGATATGAATCTCACTTTGTGCCCAGAGGCATTATCATGATGAAACAGCTTTGGGCTCCTTAGTTCCAGTGAAGGGAAATCTTAATGAAACAGCACACATTCTAGACAATCATGGGCCTCCAACCCTGTGACAAAGGTTTGGGAATCATGGTCAGGCGTCCGCATACTTTTAGACATATAGTATACATCAGGCCTATTCAAATAACGGCCCGGGGGCAAAATTGTCCCGATTGAAATTTAATCCGGCCCGTGGCAGATTTTTTAAAACAAAACAAAAAACATATCTACGTATCTGTCGCGGTGCACAGTTTTCTCTACCGCTCTGGCACAGACCAGAATACAGGTCGTCTCCATGGTGACAAACACTCATTCTCGCCGATTCTCGCGATGTGACACTCCATGCAGCTACAGCAGTGGCAACACGGCACTGTCCAAGCAACATCGCAAAGTTGACAGAGAAAACCGTAAATTTCAAAGCGAATGAACTGAAAAGTACTTATTTACTTTGCCAACTATGGCAAGCGATAGACCTGTGTGTTTATTGTGCAACGAATCCGTAGCTGTGGTCAAAGAGTACAACGTGAAGAGACATTTTACAACAAAACATGCTTCATTTTCTGAGCAATACCGAGAGGGCTCCGAGGAGAGACGAAGGAGAATAGACAGACTGGTAACTTCTTTTGAACAAAGTCAGCGTGCAATTGGTGGCTTTTGCACAGAACAAGAGCGAGCTTTTATTGCATCTCTATGAGTGGCATGGATACTGACAAGAAAAAAAAAGACCCTTCACCGAGTCGGAAACTATTAAAGACTGCATGCTGGCGGTTGTTGACAAAATGATTGTTGACCAAAAAATGAAAGACAATGTGCCCTCATCTATTAAAAAAAGTACCATTTTTCGTTATATTTCATAATAAAGGAAAAGAACAGGGCTTTGAACCGGTTCAAGGAACGAAAACGAAAACCGGGAACTTTTTCTATTTCACATGGAACAGAAACGAAACCAGAAACTTTATTATTTTTTATGTTCTGGAACAGAAACGCTTATTAAAAATAATGGTAACCGGTTAATACCGGTTTTTATTTCGTTCCTCAAAGTTTCCGTAGCCTACAAATAAAAAAGTCATTCTTCTCCTGCACAAGTTTCTATGACCCGCTGGGGTTCACTTCCTGTGTGACGTTCGCTGACTGAATGGAGAGAGTGGGAGGGTGGACTACTATCACGTCTCCACATCTTAAATAAGAGGTAAATATTGCAGTCTATTGTTATTCAAAAACGTCAATTTCAAACACGATATCAATATATTTGTCCACGTTAATGAGAGGCTCGCGAACATTAAATGACGTTAACCTCTGTTAGCCTATCAATGCATAGGGCCTGACTCGCCTTTGGTAACACACTAAACGAATTATCTTTCATTTTTGGCACTTTTTCTGTTTGTGTAGATGGGAAGACATACTGCGAATCCAAATCGCCAACATTTGAAATAATAATTGTTTTGAATTATTTCTTGTCTTATTTAATGAAGGTTGTAATAGAATTAGCCTACATTTGGCTTAAGCTGGATGAGACAGAGACATAATTTTATAGCCATTTGTTAAACAGCTGACAGGGAACGTAATTAACCGTTCCGGGAACTAAATTTGTTTGTTCTAACCGGTTCGGGAACGTCTATTTAATGGTGGAACCCAAAACCGGAAACGTTAAAATTCCGTTTCTGTTCAGAACGAACCAATAGGAAAAAAATTCTGGTTCAAAGCCCTGGAAAAGAATAATGTACCTTATTTTATTTCATATATTATGTACCTTAGTATAGTATACTTTAATTGCCTTTAGCTGATATCAATTTTATGTCAATTGTCTGACCGGCCCTCACAAATTTTGTAATTTTCTAGTTTGGCCCCCCTGCAAATGTATTTGAATAGCCCTGGTATACATATTAGCAGAAGAAAACGGGTGGGTGTGGGGTGTATTCGCAATCAGTGAAAGAAGCAGAGTGTTTTCACACTCAACAGCTTGACAACTGAACAGATCCAAATGAACAGCTTGAAAATGTGGTTTTTAGAGTTCGTTTCGTCTCCTTGTACTAGACTGGTTTGGGTATCCAGCACCACTGCTGTAAGTGTTCAAAAATGAACACATTCTCTTCTTCAAAAAGAATATACAATGTGCCATTTGGGTAGTGTTAATTTGCATACTTTTGACACAAATTTCATTGTTATCCACTTTGGCTCGATCAACATGAAATACTACTGGCACAGTGAAAAGAAAGTTGTTCAAATAGCTGGAGTAGTTTGATCTTTCTCACAATTTCCAGTCTATTTGTGTTGATCTCTGACTTTTCAATGTAAAGACGAAAAAATAATTACCATATTCACCATCTGTAAACATGACATAATGAAAACTTCCAACCAGTTACCGTACACCAGGTGTCTACAGTCCAATGATTATAAAAAGATTATAGCACAGTTACTTCTCATGTGTCTGAATGTAATCTAAATACATTGTGAACAAGTTCTTTATGTAGCGTAGCAGAATACATTACTAAATCCTGGACATTTAGAAGACTGTATACAGTATTCAATCATCAATCCCTTTCCCCCAGAGTATTCGACCCAACTTTGATTAAGACCCCTTGACCACAACCCACTTCCACTATAAAAACAACACTTCAAAAATTCCATGAGTTGTATTCCTCCTTGTTTCTTCTGTATTTCTACGTTTCAGCTTGTCTGTTTCTTATTTCCTCTGAATCATTAGTCTGCTTAAATATCTGACATAATCTTGACTGTTAGCTTTATATCCTGCACATACACCACACACATATATCCCAATTCCTCATGACCTAGTTCTCCTGCTTGCCAGATACATTTTAAGACTGATTGCTCTGTCTATTGAGCATGTACACACACACACACACACACACACACACACACACACACACACACACACACACACACACACACACACACCAGAATGGGAAGTTGGTGGAGGAGAGATAGACAGCTGGAAGGAGCAAAACCAAACTGAAACATGGAGCAGGAAAGGACAGGAAGTGGCGGAAAGGCTCAGGCATCTGATAGGATGGCGATCGAAGTGGCAGTATCCAGGTCACATGGTGCAGGCGGTGTGATAAACGCCGCTCTAGATTACACACCACACCTCTCAATCATCAGCACGACACCAATGTAACACACAGAGCAGGAGCTGTGGATAAGAGTCAGGGGATAAGAGCATGTTTCCTAACTTTTCAATCATTGTGTGAACGATGTATATGCCGTACATGGATACAACCACACACACAAGGCAAGCGTCGCAAACATACAAATCAACTTGCATCAAATGTTCAAGGCGTTTCCTGTGACATATATTAAATTGTCGTTACATTTACTTTCAACCACTTTCATCCCACAACCAACCGCACTTACACTACAATGCAGGTGTGTGTGGAACAGATGCCAAAAAAAGTAAATAATGATTTGCTCAAACAATTTGTCACCGTAAAACTGTGGAAAATTAAATTAAAATGCAGCCATGATAGCACTCAAAACATGAGTTATGTTTGAATCAAAAACAACAAACACCTTTCTACTACTTAAACATACAGATATATTATAAACTAGCTTATAGCAAGTGCCACTTTCTATAAAAGCTCTTAGGTCCTTTAAGGTTTCACTTAATAAATAAGGGTTTCAAACTTGCTAAAAGAATTCTGCTCCCTTTCTGCTAGGGAAACACAAGGTTCACCTTAAGAGATAACTTTAAAGTAATAGGTGTTTTTTGTATATATCCCATAAGTCCTTCAATTTATATATATATATATATATATATATATATATATATATATATATATATATATATATATATATATAATGTGAGTGTGAATGGTTGTCTGTGTCTATGTGTCAGCCCTGTGATGACCTGGCGACTTGTCCAGGGTGTACCCCGCCTTTCGCCCGTAGGCAGCTGGGATAGGCTCCAGCTTGCCTGCGACCCTGTAGAACAGGATAAAGCGGCTAGAGATAATGAGATGAGATGAGATGAGATAAAAACACACACACACACACAGTACCAGTAAAAAAAAAAAATCATACCTACTCATTCATAGGTTTATCTACATTGTAGAACAATACTACAGACATCAAAACTATGAAATAACATATGGAACATATATGGAATTATGTGGTAAAAAAAAAAAAGAGTTAAAGAAGTGTTTACCTTGATGACGCTTTGCACACTACTGGCGTTATCTTAACCAGCTTCATGAGGTAGTCACCTGGAATGCTTTTCAATTAACAGCTCTGCCTCGTCAAAAGTTAATTAGTGCAATTTCTTGCCTTCTTAATGTGTTTGAGATCAAACAGTAAATAATAAAAATACAGTAAATAGCCCTATTCCACAACTGTAGTAATCCATATTATGTCAAGAACCGCTCAACTAAGTAAAGAGAAACGACATCCATCATTACTTTAAGATATGAAGTGTCTCTTAGTTAATTAAACTTTAAAAAACAAACAAACAAACAAACAAACAAACAAACAAACAAACATTGAATTAGAAGGTGTGTCCAAACTTTTGATTGGTACTGTGTGTGTGTGTGTGTGTGTGTGAACTCATAATTAGTCTCAGTGTTCCAATTAAATGCACTCTAGATTTGTGGGTACACACACACACACACACACACACACACACTTACACTTACTGGCTGAGGGGAAAAAAATGGCTGGAGTTCAGAATAGACTTTATATGGGGAAAGCCATGGCTTAAAGGTTAGTGAAGCAGCTTTGGGACCAAAAGGTTGCCAGTTCAATTCCCTGGATCAGCAGGAATGGTTCAAGAGCCCTTGAGCAAGGCACCTAACCCCTAACTGCTCCCCTGCCCACTGCTGTGGGTATGTCAGTGTATTGTTGTACGTCGCTCTGGATAAGCGTGTCTGCTAAATGCCTGCAATGTATGAGGTTGCGGTTATTTGACAGGCACTTCTCATAGATGTTTTACCAACTTCAGGCTATTCAGTGCTGGAATGTGTCACTTCCTCAGACTGAGTGAGAACGTGATCCTGTCTTTATTCTCCATCAGTAAATACATCAACAGCTAAAAAAACTACTTCATGGGAATTTTAAGGGTTCTAAATTTCCAAATCGTGTCTCGTCACAGTCTGAAGTTGTGCTACATAGGAAGGAATAAAGAAGGATTTGCGATCCATATGTAATGATTCACAAATTATACAAAGTGATCTATAAATAATCACTAAAATTCCATCGATAATTATTCAATCATACTTTGGCTTACAGTTCGTATCCATAACTAATTTAGTTTTCAACTATAATTGAAAGCTAGAGATGAATGTAGTACAGATACACAGGGCAACGAAAAAACAAACACTTGTTCACAAAAGTGTGTGTTATGGTGGAGTCATTTCTAATAAAGTATTATTATCTCATCTTCTTCTTGTCGGAATATCTAGATTGGACAATTTAGTTCAAAAGTGCATTTAGTTGTTAGCTTAAATAAATCAAGTTAGCTTAAATTAAAACACTTTTTAGTAACATAACAGTACATTATAATATAATTGGTACTCTAAATATTGTGTCCAAGACAACAGTGCTTTATTTCAACCAGGAAAGTTAATAAGCTGAAGGAGAAAAAGACAACAGAATCAGAGAGAGAGAGAGAGAGAGAGAGAGAGAGAGAGAGATTACAGATTGACCTGGGTTGTGGGGTGAGACAGCAGCACTGCCAGGCTTTGGGGTAGGGATGGTGTGTGTGGGATGGTGTGGTGTTGTGTGATGTGCATGTGTGTGTGTGTATGTTCACAGGAGAAGCAGGGAAAAAGGACGGGGGTTAACGGTCTGACGTTGAGCCGCCTCTGTTCAAGCCCAGATAACAGCTCCGTCTGAGCCCCTCATACCGCCGCACAACCACAGCCACCTCTCAGGAAGAAATAAAGACAGATTGAAGAGAAAGAGATGATAAACCTGACAACTAACTGAAAACCATAAAACTTCCCACAGGCCTCCATAGAACACTGGTTCTGTCATTTTAGAAACGTTTCGACTACCAAGACACATTCCCACCCACACAACCATTAAGAAACGGCAACATACAGAAAAAAAAAAGAGTACTGCGAAAGCAAATGCACTTGTTTTCATTTACTCTTTTTTCCCACCCACCTCAAACGATCTCTGACATACCACACAGCTTCTCACAAAAAATTGTGTTCGCTTTACCGTATTCTCTCCCTCTCTTTCAACAAAACCAGGGAGAACGAAAGAAAACTAGTGCTCTGATTGTAAAACTGATATTTTAATCACGTTGTAGATGCACAAATACACTCCAGAACTTGTACAAATAACTTTTGTCAATTCAAAGGAATATGAATATTGTACGAATCTGTTTAATCTGGACCAATCCAAAGTGATCAAGCCTTCCATAATGAAGTCAAATGAGGACAAACAGCTCAGGATAATTATTCACAAAAAGACAGTTAAAAGACTGCTATTGTTCTGTTCCTTCCATGAACAATAGCAGTGCAAAACCTGCAGCTCCACAGAGAGTCAAACAGCTGCAAACATGAGAAAAAGATCTTTGCCACTCATGTCCTTGTGCTGAAAATGATGGCAGACTGAAATAAGCTGATGCAGGAGGTGTGTGATTTGGCTTTGAAATGTGGAGCGGGTTTGGACATTGTATCCACACAGTGCAGTGTAGAGATCTGAAGCGCAGCGTTTCTACTGAGAAACAATAGAGACAGGAGGAAGACTAAAATGACACTCCAGCGCATTCTGCTTTCTCAGTCGAGTGTTTTAGACTGAGCGAGATAAAGGCTACACATTACTCTCTCTATTGTCTTTCTGAGAACGATCCGAATATGTTCATTAAACACTTGCCGGCATGTCATTACAACTCATGGTCTAAGTGAAAAGAAAAATGATTAGCAAACTGCCGAAACAGATATTTTCAGTTTACTTGCTTATTAGCATAAAAAATAAATCACTAATCACTTTACTGTTTCCATATAAGACCTCTCAATTTTTAAGCAGCAAATGATTTGCTAGGGGGCGGCACGGTGGTGTAGTGGTTAGCGCTGTCGCCTCATAGCAAGAAGGTCCGGGTTCAAGCCCTATGGCCGGCGAGGGCCTTTCTGTGTGGAGTTTGCATGTTCTCCCCGTGGGTTTCCTCCGGGTGCTCCGGTTTCCCCAACAGTCCAAAGATATGCAGGTTAGGTTAACTGGTGACTCTAAGGACCCGTCCACACAAGTACGCGGCCTCACCCAATACGCTGTCGTTTTGAAAAAAATCTCCGTAAACATAGCGTCGTTTCCAGAAATATCTGCGTCCACATGGATTCACTGGAAACGACCCAAAACGCTGTAGTACATATGCCAGGCCTGTATGTGGCGCTGTGACGCCGCCACACCAATACACTAAAGCTGGAAGAGAAGCCATGGAGCATGCGTATAGAGATCTTGCAGTCACGTGACCGGAAAGTACACAGCCGCCATTTTGTCGGTAAAAAACACCGCTGAATACTGCTGCACTCGTGTACAAAATGGATAAATTTCAACCAACGGACTACACGGCTCATTTTTCTAATGAACAGATAATTAGATATATGTCTAAAATAAACGACCTACGGATTAGTGACCGTTATGGCTTACCGGACGTAGTTTTCACGACCGTGTCAGTGGATATGGAACTGCCAGAGGTGGAATACCCAGGCGTGTATAATTACCTCATAAACTTTCCCTCGCTGTTCAGTGGTGAAGCACTGCGTGCTTATAAATCTCTGGACAGTTATCTTTACAGAAATTCAGGATTTGTCAGCCCCCCTCAGATGTGGCGTCTTGTAAACAAGAAAATAACAATCCTCATTGGACGGGTAAGTCACTTAAGTATTGAGTACTAGTGCTGATACTAGATATATCAGTAGTATCTAGTATAGCACTGACCAGCCGATTATGGTTGAATATTTTATATTATCAGTTAGATCAAGTATCAGTAGTCTATCACTATTACTGTATATATGGTATACCTGCTTTATGAAATAAAAACGTATTTGTCCAGTTTAATTTCTTTTGCTTTTACCATAATTATAGAGAAGTTATGAAGTTATCTATCTCTACATGTGACCCCTAAAAGTGTAAAATAATTTTATATCTAGAGACTACATTGATTGTCACACCACTAAAGACCCAATCCACCCCCCCGCCCCAAGCCTTTTCTCAGGTTCCCACTTCCCGGAATTTTTTATTAGAGCAAGTCATAAACTTATGTTGCGAATAGCCACATGGATATACTGAAATAAATACATGGCGAACCTGAGATGAAATGGTCACTGCACAGGCGCCAGTGATCGTTCTTTCCAGTCGGTTCCCATGCCTTGTTCTTGTTGTTTGCATTGGCCCGGCCGATAGCAGCAATCCACTTTGCACGCCTGTCAGGGTCCCATGGCAGCCTATGAAACTTTCTTCCCAATTTCTGACCTCTCCTGTTGTGGCATTTATATGCCATACAACTCTCCGGCATTGTGGCACGATAATATTTGAAGATTTGGGCGAAAAAAACCCCAAAGTCAGTGTTGGAAAGACGGCGGAAATATGGCGTTTGACCGACAAAATGGCGACTGCTTACAATCTGGAGCGGATGTGACATCACGTGCAAGATCTCTATAAAGGTCACACGCTGTTTACAAACAAGCTCATAACATGAGAAGAGGACGATCATGGCCAGCGCAACTCTGAGAGTTGTTTCTGCAGTACGAGCACAAGCCTGTAGTCCGCCATCGTTGTTGTTATGACGCGTCTAGCGGCGGTGGCTGAGGTTAAAGGTTAGAGAGGTGGTGCTTATACGTCATCGTTTCTGAAAAAATCCGCATTCGCCATTCAGACGACTCCGGGCTATCCGGCGTTTTAGGATTTTCCCACTCTGGGACCCATTTTCAAAAAATACCGGTTTCACACCTCGAAAAAGCCAGATCCGTCTGGACACGAGGCCGAAACGATAAAGTATTTATGCGGATTCGACAAAAATGTACTCGTGTGGACGGGCCCTGAATTGACCGTAGGTGTGAATGTGAGTGTGAATGGTTGTCTGTGTCTATGTGTCAGCCCTGTGATGACCTGGCGACTTGTCCAGGGTGTACCCCGCCCATGGTCAGCTGGGATAGGCTCCAGCTTGCCTGCGACCCTGTAGAACAGGATAAAGTGGCTAGAGATAATGAGATGATTATATATATATATATCTCATCTCATTATCTCTAGCCGCTTTATCCTGTTCTACAGGGTCACAGGCAAGCTGGAGCCTATCCCAGCTGACCACGGGCGAAAGGTGGGGTACACCCTGGACAAGTCGCCAGATCATCACAGGGCTGACACATAGACACAGACAACCATTCACACTCACATTCACACCTACGGTCAATTTAGAGTCACCAGTTAACCTAACCTGCATGTCTTTGGACTGTGGGGGAAACCAGAGCACCCGGAGGAAACCCACGCGGACACGGGGAGAACATGCAAACTCCGCACAGAAAGGCCCTCGCCGGCCACGGGACTCGAACCCAGACCTTCTTGCTGTGAGGCGACAGCGCTAACCACTACACCACCGTGCCGCCCTCTATATATATATATATATATATATATATATATATATCTCCTTGTGAGAAAAAAAGGCATTACAAGAACCATTACAGATGGCAACAACTGACGTAAAAATGTGGTTTAATAATTTCCATTCCCCAGATTACTCTTTTTCCCTTCTCTTTTTGCTCCCCCTCTTCCCTCCCCTCCTCATCGCTCTGCACAGTCCTGATATGTTTTCAATTTGCCAGAGCTCAGGACTCTTCAGGAAGCCTATGCAGATTTGCCGGCGTGTCTGCTGACAGTGGAAAACCTGGACTGCACTTCGGCACCTATCAGGCTGCTTCCAGACCACTCATTAATGCCAACTCAGCCAAATAATTTATCAGAGTTTAAATGCCATTGATAATACATATATACAGCTTCCCTCAATCCATGAGAATTAAATATGATCAACACCAGCAGCGGGTAAATACGAATAATCATTATTATAGCTACCATTAACATGGTTTATGCTGTAATTTAAATCGCTGGACGGATAAGAAAGTGTGTGTGTGTAACTTAATACAGGTGAGACAGGTAGACGGATAGAAAGAGAGACAGACAGAAAGAGAGAGAGACACAGGAAGAGACATACTGACAGACAGAGACAGTGATAGAGACAGAGAGAGAGAGAGAGAAAGAGACAAAGAGAGACAGACAGGGAGAAACAGAGAGAGAGAGAGAGAGAGAGACAGAGAGCGCAGGACACCAGAGTGACAGGCAGGCAGCTAGAAGGGATTACTCTGATGGTCATTTGCATATCAAGAATTTTAAGCACAGAGGAAAATATCAAACCCTCCAGCCAGCAAGGTCATTCTGAAGATAATATTTTCTTCATTATTTATTTTGCATATCATGCAGCAGGACACGTTATAGATTAAAAATGCCGCTCCACCCTATCAACCCATTCTGACACTTGAGCCTAGCTACCACCTATCGTTCCATTTCATATGACTCCACCCTATAAATGACATGACTACAAAGATACAGCAGCAGTTAACCAAACTCATAAACCATCAGCAGCACTATTGATTAAAAATTCGCCTTTTTAGAACTGGATACTAGATGATACCGTGGTGTTTGCTCTTTTGCAATACAATAACACATCATGTGACATACAATATTCTTTAAATAAAATTATTATTATTATTATTATTATTATTATTATTATATGAGCAGGAAAGAAATAGAAATAAACATGGATGAAATGTTAAGCAAACAATAGATGTTGATCAGTTATACCTCTGGGGCTGTATTACAGAAATGTCCTAACTGTAAGATCCTATCTTATCTGTTTAGCAACTGTGACACCTGCAGTTAGGATCTCATTCAAGGACAATTACTATTACAGTATAACAATTTCTATGTTCTTTTTTCCCCCCTTATCTTGGTTCTAGATAGGAAAAGAGGATTACAGAAGCACCATAATTCACCACAATCCTCTATACATTGTCCTAACTTTACGATAACGCTAATGGTGGCTTAACTTCTATTTTAAATTTCTGTCTATAATGTTTAGAAGGCTTTCTTTATTTGTCAATGTTTAGAACGTTAGTTTGTTCTTCCTGTTGGCGCTGTGAGAGACGGCTGTCTCTCCAGTAGCTCTGTAGTTTTTAGCTTTTTAAATCTTTCTTTTTTTACTTTTTGTTTTACGAAGACATAGTGTGTTTTTCTTCATATCCCATGGATATTTTTAATTTTAACATGCAACCAGGAGCCAGTTTTCTCGCTTATTCGAGAGAGGAGTTGCTGGCCCTAAAAACAATGGGACGAGCCGGGATACAACATCCCATCCCGGCGGAGCTGAGGAGGAGACCCAGGGGCTGCAAAGCTGGGGCTAAGCTAAAGGCTAGGCTAGCGGACAACCGGCGGCGCTGCAAACCATCCATTCCCTCTGTTATTATGGGGAACGTGAACTCGCTGCCAAACAAGGTCGAGGAGCTATCCGCACTGAACAACCAGCAGATTTACCAGGAGAGCAGCTTGTTTATCTTTACGGAGACATGGCTAACCCACCTTGTACTGGATGCTAACGTGGACCTGCGGGGATTCACTGCTGTGAGAGCCAACAGAGACACTAAAGCATGCAGGAAAAGCAAAGGTGGAGGACTCATCATCTATGTGAACAACTGCTGGTGTAACCCGGGACATATCTCCGTAAAGACAGTTTTATGTTGCCCGGACTTGAAGCTGCTAGCTGTTAGCCTGCGGCCATATTATCTGCCGAGAGAGTTCAGTCACGTGATCACCATCTGTGTTTACACCCCTCCAAGGGCAGCCGCAGCCGCTGCATGTGAGAGGATTCATTCTGTCACAGCACGGCTGCAGACACAACACCCTGAGGCATTTATGATCATTTCTGGAGACTTTAATCATGCTACTTTGGACTCTACTTTGGCTGCTTTTTACCAGGTTGTGGACTGTCCAACAAGGAACAACAGGACAATTGACTTGCTGTATGCTAATGTGAGGGATGCATATAGAGTCACACCCCTCCCCCACTAGGGAAGTCTGACCATAACCTGGTTCGTACACCCCTCTGGTCCAAAGGCAGCCTGCAACAACTAGCTCCATCAAGAGGTGGTCCCTTGAAATGGAAGATGCCCTCAGAGACTGTTATGACACCACGGACTGGGATGTGCTGCTTAGCCCACATTGTGAGGACACAGAGGGGCTGACACACTGTCTGACGGACTACCTCAACTTCTGTGCAAACGTGGTCTCCCCCGCTAAGACTGTATGGTGTTACCCTAATAACAAGGGTAACACAGGAAGTCAAAGCTGTCCTCAACAGTCAGAAGGCCGCCTTCAGGAGCAGGGACAGAGAGGTGATGAAAGCAGCACAACAGGAGGTGAAACGCTGCGTGAGGGAAGCTAAGGACAGCTACAGGAGAAAGGTGGAGCAGAAGCTGAAGGAGAACAGCATGAGGGAGGTCTGGGAAGGTGTGAAAACCATCACAGGCCACAATTGAGGTTTTTCACTTGACGTCACAGGGTCACATGACGCCCCGGTGGCCACCATTTTGAAGGTCAAGCTAGCTAATGTCAACATCATAGCAGCTGGTATGTTACTGTAGCAATGTTTACGTTCAGTCATTTGGATGACTGTTAAAACCTTTCAGTCTCAAGTTTTTCCTTTACTGTATTTACTAGTTTACTGAGCTAGCGCGCTCGGGCAGGCTGGGAGCTAGCGTGCTCGGGCAGGCTGGGAGCTAGCGCGCTCGGGCAGGCTGGGAGCTAGCGCGCTCGGGCAGGCTGGGAGCTAGCGCGCTCCGGCGCAGTAGCGCGCTAGCTCCCAGCTTGCCCGAGTGCGCTAGCTCAGTAAACTAGTAAATACAGTAAAGGAAAAACTTGAGACTGAAAGGTTTTAACAGTCATCCAAATGACTGAACGTAAACATTGCTACAGTAACATACTAGCTACGATGTTGTTGACATTAGCTAGTGCTAACAGCTAGCTGCACACCGACACAGACACCGACCCAAATAATACAGTTCTTGGTCATTGCCTGGTAACAGCAAATTTATAATGGGCCATGTCTCAACAGACTAAGAAGTTATTTCAATGACATTTAATAACATTTTGTTTATCCTGAGGACCGAAAGTAAATGAAAATGTGAACAAACCTTAGCTGTAATAAGATGGCGACCACCGGCTCCAGGGACGACCCGCTGATGTAGGCATGTTACCCAGCCTGACACAAAATATTTGTAGACATCCAAACTCTTATACGCTTTCAGATCAATACCTGTGAATGGCGATGGGTTTTTAACGACATAGGTATACAGATCATGTGGGCCGAAGTCAGGTAAAGACGAGGGCTTCGTGTACTTCCGTACGTCAGTGAACAATCCTGGTGGAAGCAGGTAAACGTCGTTCTCTAAGCCTGCTAACCTCAATTTTTGCAAATACCTCTCCCTCTGCTCGCCCTGTAAATGCCCTACGTCGCTGGATAGTGAAGGTGTTTTCTGCATCTCGCTCCTTTTTCTTTTATGTTTTTCGTTTGTCGCCTTCCTCGCATTCAAACTGATTCAAGCCGTGACGTCCAAAATGGCAGCCTCACATGACTTGGTCACGTGGGTGAAAAACCTCAATACAAAGACCAGAGTCGTAGGGGGGACGGTGGAGAGGGCGAATGAGCTGAATGACTTTAACCAGTTCAACCAGTCCACGCCCCCCCCCCACCCTCCCCCTCACTGCAGCCATCTCTCCTTCCCTCAATACACCTCCCCCCAGCCATTGCAGCAGCCCCCTCCTCCTCCTCCTCCTCCCCTACCTCAACACAGACTCCTCCATGCATCACTGCAGACCAAGTCAGAGGTCAACTGAGGAAGCTTCACCCCTGGAAAGCAGCAGGCCCGGATAAGGTGTGTCCTCGACTACTGAAGACCTGCGCTGCTGAACTGGGTGAACCACTCCAACATATCTTCATCCTCAGCCTGCAGCTGGGGAGAGTGCCCATCCTCTGGAAGACATCATGCATTGTTCCAGTTCCTAAAAAGAACTGGCCCAGAGAGTTGAACGACTTCTGACCGGTGGCACTCACTTCACATCTGATGAAGACATTGGAGAGGCTCTTCCTCAGTCTCCTCAGACCCGGACTGTCTGCAGTTTGCATACCGGGCAAGTGTTGGTGTGGAAGACGCTATCCTTTACCTGCTACACCGAGCCCACTTGCATCTGGATAAGGGAAATGGCACAGTGAGGATCCTCTTTTTGGACTTCTCGAGTGCCTTCAGTACCATCCAGCCTCTTATGCTTCAGGACAAACTGAACAGGATGCGAGTGGACCCTTGCCTGGTCACCTGGATCTCCAGCTACCTTACCGACAGGCCGCAGTACGTCAGGCTGAAGGACATCACGTCTGACACTGTGATTAGCAGCACTGGAGCACCCCAGGGCATGGTGCTGGCCCCTCTTCTCTTCACCCTGTACACTGCGGACTTCTGCTACAACTCGGAGATGTATCACATTCAGAAGTTCACTGATGACACAGCCATAGTGGGGTGTATCAGGGACGACAGAGAGGAGGAGTATAGGAGCCTGGTGAGGGACTTTGCCATTTGGTGCAATAGAAATCATCTGCAGTTCAACACCTCGAAGACCAAGGAGATGGTCATTGACTTTGAGAGGTCCAGACCAAGGTCACAACCAGTTCTGATTGAGGGAGTCGAGGTGGAGGCTGTGGATTCCTACAAGTACCTCGGGCTGTGGCTGGACAGGACTTGCAACAACAGCCACTTGTACAGGAAGGTACAGAGCAGGCTGTACTTCCTGAGGAGGCTGCGGTCCTTTAATATCTGCAGGAAACTCCTGTGGATGTTCTATCAGTCTGTGGTCGTCAGTGTCCTGTTTTACACCGTGGTGTGCTGGGGGGGCAGCACATCCAAGAAGGACACATCCAGGCTGGACAAATTGGTCAGGCGGGCCGGCTCTGTGGTCGGCATGAAGCTGGACTCTATGGTGATGGTGGCAGAGAAGAGGACTATGGACAAACTACTGAACATCATGGACGATGCTAGTTACCCTCTGCACACCGTCATCAGCAATCAAAGAAGTCTGTTCAGTGATAGAATGGTCCTTCCCAAGTGCAGGATGAACAGACGCAAATACTCCTTGTCCCTCACACCATCAGACTGGGGGGGGGGGGGGGGGGGGGGGGGTGTGACAGGAGGACAGAGGACGGGAAGGAGCAGTAGCCTAGCCTGACAAAAAGCAATACTGGACAATGTGCAATATAAATGTGCAATACCTCTCCTGCTAGATTTTTTTTCCCATATTTTATTTTTTATATTTGTATATATTAATAATTAATTAATCTAGACGTTTCTCTATTTTCGTTCTCTGTTTATTCTCTAACGATGCTGCTGGAATTTTAATTTCCCTGAGGGAACCCTCCCAAAGGGATCAATAAAGTTTTATCTATCTATCTATCTATCTATCTTTGCTTACTAGCATCAACTAATGTAATGGCATTACATTGATTTACATTGCAAAACAACAGATATATCCATCCATCCATTATCTGTAGCCGCTTATCCTGTGCAGGGTCGCAGGCAAGCTGGAGCCTATCCCAGCTGACTATGGGTGAGAGGTGGGGTACACACTGGACAAGTCGCCAAGTCATCACAGGGCTGACACATAGAGACAAACATCCATTCACACTCTCATTCACACCTACGGTCAATTTAGAGCCACAATTACCCTAACCTGCGTGTCTTTGGACTGTGGGGGAAACCAGAGCACCCGGAGGAAACCCACGCGGACACGGGGAGAACATGCAAACTCCACACAGAAAGGCCCTCGCCGGCCACGGGGCTCAAACCCGGACCTTCTTGCTATGAGGCAACAGTGGTAACCACTACACCACCGTGCCGCCACAACAGATATATGCAACACAAATTTAAAGTGCCCTTGTAATTATTTAAAAAAAAAGTGTTTCAATGCTTTTTGTACTATCCTTTAGGTGGGGTTTACATTAGACCGTATCAGCGGATCATCAGATTAACGTTTTTAAAACAATTAGTGTGCACACAGCAACGCCAATACACGATTCGCCTGCACACAGCAACGCCAATACACGGATACGCTCGGCTCCGCAGGCATCCTGCGCTCCAAATCACTCCGCCCTGAACAGCGAGTGCCCTCTGGAGGGTGCACACTCCGGCCCTGCGCAGCTCACAGAGCGCGCGAGTGGAGTGCACGAGCAGTGATTCGGGACTGAGCCGCTGTGTGTGTGCTCTCAGTGCATGTCGGGCATGCGCGTCACTTACCACTTGCAAGTGGAAGGATGGCAAGCCTAAAGACAATCATAACTACACAATGGGCAGTATTTGCATCAGTATTTGCAGTATTTTCATACTTTTATACTCTTTAATGAAAGGTGATACAAGGCGGAAGTCCGCGCCGTTTTTCAGCAGTCACGTCACATGACCAACGCCAGCGAATCAGGAAGGTGGATGTCACAGTGACGTTGTCCAATGACGATGCCAGCTAGAGCTCAGCACAGCGTATCCGCATATTCTCAATGTTTACACAGCACCGGACCAGACACGATCTAGATTGAATACGTGGACGCTGGCGGATTCCCGTTTCCCGGCGTTTCCAGGCGTTTTAATGTAAACGGACAGTGCATCCGCGAAGAAAACGAGACAGATACGGTCTAATGTAAACTTGGCCTTAGTGTTATTGATATCAATACAATAGTATAGCTTTAAAAAGTTTTGGAGTCTTGCTTTAATTTGATAGTTTTCACTACCAGGAAAACTTTTTTTCTTGATGACTCATCCTGTACTCGTCTTGTGTTCATCCAATTAAATGCTCTTTAGAATGTATATGTCCCACCCCCTTGAGGTGGGACTTGCTCTAAGGTAGCAGTGTATTAGCAGCAATGGTTTGCGTTTTCCCTTTTCCAAAAACCTACAACCAGGAGTGTTTGAGTTTGGGGCTTTTCAATGCCAGAATGTCTTGCTACATCAGACTGACAGATAACTTCTTTATACACTGTCAGCTCTGCTCCATCAGTAAGAGTAAGCAATATTATTTTATCTACTATTCAGACACATCATGACCCTCCAGCTCTCCATCACCATCAGCTCTGCTGACAGTCGACCTCGACTCAAACGTGTACAGCAAAACTCCAGAAACATGTGGCACCTCGTTGTTTAGGATATCGTTCACGTTAAAGTCGACAGGTGGAATTGAAGGCGGTGTTGAGAAATCCTCCATAGTTGAAAAAAGCCTCTCACTAAACTCTGTATGCCATACGTCTCTGTATTTCATATTTAGATAGTTTGCTAAGCCACTATCAAGACTGTTTAGATTCATCAGGTGTGTGGCGTAATTTTGAATACTATTGGCTGTTGTGTAAATCAGTCAGTCAACACAGTCACTCTGAGTTCCTGTGTGATACAGAATCAAATTATGGCTCTGAAGCCATTTCATGGGAAATTTAACGATCGAAACCCTGTAAAAGCTAACTGAAATTGCATAACTTGTTTCTATGTCTGTTTATTTGCAATCTGGCTATCACATGTTGTTACACTCACCTTTGGAATGACTAATAAAAAGCTTTTTCTTTACAATTTTTTACAACAGAACAAGTCTTACTCCAGCCAAATCTGAACTAACTACATAAGTACAACCTTTATAGTGCAATATACAGTATGTAGCTTTAAATTACCACTGACATGAAAGGAGAATATCAAAAAATAATTTTAAAAAAAACCTTGCATGTGCAAACAGGAACAATTATGATACTATATGTAGTAAAACAAAACGGTGATGCACAGTACATCTTACCTTGCACTCTTATTACTGAATGACTTCTTTGTTGCTACTGAAATGCAAAATATTTTTAATATATAGATTTACGGTAGGCACTACCTAAAAGCGCAGCTCCCATCTGTTTCTGGGTTGTAGAATTTTCTTATATCATAGCCAGTCTCTTTTGTTTTATTTCTTTACTGGCTAGCACTGGCCACTAGGCGGTGTGTCTCATCTCATCTCATTCTCTCTAGCCGCTTTATCCAGGATCTACAGGGTCGCAGGCAAGCTGGAGCCTATCCCAGCTGACTACGGGCGAAAGGCGGGGTACACCCTGGACAAGTCGCCAGGTCATCACAGGGCTGACACATAGACACAGACAACCATTCACACTCACATTCACACCTACGGTCAATTTAGAGTCACCAGTCAACCTAACCTGCATGTCTTTGGACTGTGGGGGAAACCGGAGCACCCGGAGGAAACCCACGTGGACACGGGGAGAACATGCAAACTCCACACAGAAAGGCCCTCGCCGGCCGCTGGGCTCGAACCCAGGACCTTCTTGCTGTGAGGCGACAGTGCTAACCATTACACCACCATGCCGCCCCTAGGCGGTGTGTATGACTGGTAATTACTAACACTGGCCACTAGGCGGTGTGTATGACTGGTGGTACACTCATCTCATCTCATTATCTCTAGCCGCTTTATCCTTCTACAGGGTCGCAGGCAAGCTGGAGCCTATCCCAGCTGACTACGGGCGAAAGGCGGGGCACACCCTGGACAAGTCGCCAGGTCATCACAGGGCTGACACACAGACACAGACAACCATTCACACTCACATTCACACCTACGGTCAATTTAGAGTCACCAGTTAACCTAACCTGCATGTCTTTGGACTGTGGGGGAAACCGGAGCACCCGGAGGAAACCCACGCGGACACGGGGAGAACATGCAAACTCCACACAGAAAGGCCCTCGCCGGCCGCTGGGCTCGAACCCAGGACCTTCTTGCTGTGAGGCGACAGTGCTAACCATTACACCACCATGCCGCCCCTAGGCGGTGTGTATGACTGGTAATTACTAACACTGGCCACTAGGCGGTGTGTATGACTGGTGGTACACGTACACGGACAAATCACAAAAAATCGACTCGATGGGTTTACAATTTTTTCTTTGGTATGGTGCGCCGCTGGGAGCTCCGCTAATAAAAAAAACCATACAAATCCACCTTTTTACATACTGTTTACCGATTTTAAAATTTATTTTACTCAGATCCATCCAGACTTATTTTTGTAGAATGTAGGCTGACTGATGTCATGAAATCATCAGGTTGCACCCATCAGCAGCATGTTTTTCCCTACATATGTGTTAAGCAGCTGTAAGAAAATAGCAAGGCAAAAGTCTGGTGTAACTGCTACTTAATAATCAGCAGCTCCTTCATTTTTTTTTTACCAACCAAAGAGACCACAGTCCTGTCGTCTGTTTTTCTGTTGGCTCATAAGCCCAAGGTTCATGAATTCACAAGTCAAAATTCATTCAGATAAAGCTGAAGTGATGCAGAGCCAGAGGGTTAATACAGCCCCAGATTACTAAGTAGTTTTTTTTTCTACAAATGTTTTTAGAACTACTGACCTCTTAAAAAATGCCACACACATTAGCATCTTCTTGTGTGTTTTCCTCTGGGTTCTTCAGTTTCCTTCCACATTCCAAATAAACATGTGGATTGACAACTCAAAATTGCCCCAAATTGTCCCTAAAAATGCTCAAAATTGTCCCTCACCAGTGCATGGTGCCCTGTGAGGGACTGGTGTACCATCCATCAATTATCTGTAGCCGCTTATCCTGTTCTATAGGGTCGCAGGCCAGCTGGGATAGGGTAGGCTCCAGTTGACTATGGGCGAGAGACGGGGTACACCCTGGACAAGTCGCCAGATCATTGCAGTGCTGACACAGAGACAAACAACCATTCACACTCACATTCACACCTACGGTCAATTTAGAGCCACCAATTAGCCTAACCTGCATGTCTTTGGACTGTGGGGGAAACCAGAACACCCGGAGGAAACCCATGCAGACACGGGGAGAACATGCAAACTCCGCACAGAAAGGCCCTCGCCGGCTGCTGGGCTCAAACCCAGGACCTTCTTGCTGTGAGGCGACAGTGCTAACCACTACACCACCATGCCGGACTGGTGTACCAACTGGAGTGTATTCCTGCTTCACACCCAGTATACACTCCAGATCCAATACTACGTTTAACCAGGACAAAGCAGTTACTAAAGTTGAATTAATTAATTAATTAATTAATTAATCTTCAAACTGATTTTATACGCAGAAGTCATTATAAATTTGAAATTGCAACCAATAACTTGTGAATAAGCAAAATTAGTTTGAAAAGGGATTGGCAGGAAATGATCAGATAAAGCAGGAGAGCACTAGAGTGCCACTCTGCTTTCTGGCCTTTGAAGTCAATTTAAAGCAACAGTCGAGCAGGAAGTGACATCATGGCACAGGGCTGCGCGTTTCTTATACATCCCTCAAAACCAGACTACATCTACGTGTGGTAATGTAATTTGATAAAATTCCTCATTCCTATCTGCTCCACTGTCTGTGGTTTGTAAGAAAAAGACTGATAGAGAACAAACCAACATATGAGTGAGCATGACTCCTGCTGCCAATCCACTCCTGACATTCAAGGAAGCAAGAAAGACAAGAAGGAAGGAGTGCACGCTTGCATGGGGAAGGGGGTGTTTGTAGTGATGGAGAAACTGGTGTAGTGGGGGGGTTGTGACGATAAGAGAAAAATTCAGACCGGTCAAAGTTTCCCTTTTGCCAATCGTGCTCCTGATAAAGGCAGCGTCTGCTCTAGTACTGATAGAAGAGCTATCTCTCTCCTTCTCCCCTTCTCTCTCTCTCTCTCTCTCTCTCTCTCGGCAGTCAGTTTGTGAAGAAGAAGAAGAAGAAGAAGAAGAAGAAGAAGAAGAAAAAAACTATCACACTCCAATCATCGGCATGGCCATCAAGCAGCAACCACACAGCAATTAATAATGTTCCAATTACTGTAACATTCAAGCTGCAACCCCATGATAATCAAAACATCCTCAACACAAAGAATTAAAAAGTACAATTTCCCATTCTGCAGTAAAAACAACATTAAATATTAGGGGACCTAATTTATCACTTGCTAATGAAATCAAATACTCCCAGTTATTACCACTGTGTTAGTTTTATCAAGGACACACAGAAAGTGATGATTCCAATGTCTTCAATACTCAATGCAACTTCACAAGACGCTTCAGAGAAATCTGTACATAAATGGGGGTAATATATTAAAATTATACCAAATTTACCAAATTACACCTTATTTTAAAGATAATTAAACTGTAATGGTGATACACCCCGTATATCTTTTTCCCCTCCACAGTTTGTGTTAACCAGCATATAGTCCACCTTTCATCACTACTGTTGATGGGAAGATTTTGGGCTGGACTATTAAAAAGCCCTCATCCCAGCATGACAACAGCACTATGTTAGTTTTCACCACCGTGCTGAAAATAATCCACTGCCAAAATAAGTGGATCAATAGTCAGCCTCAGTTATGATGCGATGGCGACTGGCTAGTGGCCTAGGGGTAGCGTGTCCGCCTCTCGATCGGGAGATCGGGAGTTCTATTCACGGTCGGGTCATACCGAAGACCATCATAAAAATGGTACCTACTACCATCTGGCAAGGCATGCTGCAATACAGATGTGAGTGGAGAGTCAAACTCTCGTGGTTACCAGAGGACTAGCCCCCCACTGTAACCCTAGCTATGTAATAGGTGAGAGGCCGAGTGCTACGGAAACGGAGATCGGCGCCGCCCAATGCGCCATATCAGTGTTGAGCCTGGTTAGTACTTGAGTGGGAGACTGCCTAGGAATACCAGGTACTGGGCGTGGGAAGGACTTTGATCTTTTGATTTGATGATGCGATGGCTGATCCCATTAACAGACAAGGTAGAAAGGTCCTGATTAATTATACACAGTAACACAGGGCTACAGTGAGTAATTTTATACTTACAAAGTGACATATGTGGAAGATGTAGCTGAAAAGTCCAGTAAGCGTAGCTACAAGGTAGGTGTACATAATAAACTGCCAAGTGAGTACAGACAGCAAGTCAGACAGCACTGACCCATTCTTCAACACGTCACTAAAGACATGCGAAACAAATTTGTATTTATTATTATATCCCTCATCGAAAAATTCCCATGCAGGGATTGGCCAAGGATGGCTCAAGTGACATAAAATAGTTCCACTACTGATTAAGCAATGTATCTCGTGACACCAAAAGTTTAAAAAAAAAATGGATATGGTGCGAGTCAGTCATGGAATATCCTGGATATACCATAAACTGACATCACAATTTCAAGCTATACGGCTGACTCGAGTCACAGCTGTGGCTCCGCGAGCATTTCTGTGCGCGTAGATCTACAACCCCGATTCCAAAAAAGTTGGGACAAAGTACAAATTGTAAATAAAAACAGAATGCAATAATTTACAAATCTCAAAAACTGATATTGTATTCACAATAGAACATAGACAACATATCAAATGTTGAAAGTGAGACATTTTGAAATTTCATGCCAAATATTGGCTCATTTGAAATTTCATGACAGCAACACATCTCAAAAAAGTTGGGACAGGGGCAATAAGAGGCTGGAAAAGTTAAAGGTACAAAAAAGGAACAGCTGGAGGACCAAATTGCAACTCATTAGGTCAATTGGCAATAGGTCATTAACATGACTGGGTATAAAAAGAGCATCTTTGAGTGGCAGCGGCTCTCAGAAGTAAAGATGGGAAGAGGATCACCAATCCCCCTAATTCTGCGCCGACAAATAGTGGAGCAATATCAGAAAGGAGTTCGACAGTGTAAAATTGCAAAGAGTTTCAACATATCATCATCTACAGTGCATAATATCATCAAAAGATTCAGAGAATCTGGAAGAATCTCTGTGCGTAAGGGTCAAGGCCGGAAAACCATACTGGGTGCCCGTGATCTTCGGGCCCTTAGACGGCACTGCATCACATACAGGCATGCTTCTGTATTGGAAATCACAAAATGGGCTCAGGAATATTTTCAGAGAACATTATCTGTGAACACAATTCACCGTGCCATCCGCCGTTGCCAGCTAAAACTCTATAGTTCAAAGAAGAAGCCGTATCTAAACATGATCCAGAAGCGCAGACGTCTTCTCTGGGCCAAGGCTCATTTAAAATGGACTGTGGCAAAGTGGAAAACTGTTCTGTGGTCAGACGAATCAAAATTTGAAGTTCTTTATGGAAATCAGGGACACCGTGTCATTCGGACTAAAGAGGAGAAGGACGACCCAAGTTGTTATCAGCGCTCAGTTCAGAAGCCTGCATCTCTGATGGTATGGGGTTGCATTAGTGCGTGTGGCATGGGCAGCTTACACATCTGGAAAGACACCATCAATGCTGAAAGGTATATCCAGGTTCTAGAGCAACACATGCTCCCATCCAGACGACGTCTCTTTCAGGGAAGACCTTGCATTTTCCAACATGACAATGCCAAACCACATACTGCATCAATTACAGCATCATGGCTGTGTAGAAGAAGGGTCCGGGTCCTGAACTGGCCAGCCTGCAGTCCAGATCTTTCACCCATAGAAAACATTTGATGCATCATAAAACGGAAGATACGACAAAAAAGACCTAAGACAGTTGAGCAACTAGAATCCTACATTAGACAAGAATGGGTTAACATTCCCATCCCTAAACTTGAGCAACTTGTCTCCTCAGTCCCCAGACGTTTACAGACTGTTGTAAAGAGAAAAGGGGATGTCTCACAGTGGTAAACATGGCCTTGTCCCAACTTTTTTGAGATGTGTTGTTGTCATGAAATTTAAAATCACCTAATTTTTCTCTTTAAATGATACATTTTCTCAGCTTAAACATTTGATATGTCATCTATGTTCTATTCTGAATAAAATATGGAATTTTGAAACTTCCACATCATTGCATTCTGTTTTTATTTACAATTTGTACTTTGTCCCAACTTTTTTGGAATCGGGGTTGTATGTACTGGGGCGGCACAGTGGTGTATTTGTTTAGCACTGTCACCTCACAGCAAGAAAGTCCTGGGTTCGAGCCCAGCGGCCGGCGAGGGCCTTTCTGTGTGGAGTTTGCATGTTCTCCCCATGTCTGTGTGGGTTTCCTCCGGGCTCCAGTTTCCCCCACAGTCCAAAGACATGCAGGTTAGGCTAATTGGTGGCTCCGAATTGACCATGAGTGTGAGTGTGAATGGTTGTTTGTCTCTGTGTCAGCCCTGCAATGATTTGGTGACTTGTCCAGGGTGTACCCCGCCTCTCGCCCATAGTCAGCTGGGATAGGCTCCAGCTTGCTTGCGACCCTGTAAAACAGGATAAGCGGCTACAGATAATGGACGGATGGATGGATGGACAGATCTATGTATCATGATCATGCCTTGCGAGGCAGGCAACAGCATGGTACATTGCACATGCGCAGGTTGAAGGTCACTCTGACGTAAACAACAAACATGGCTGCCTCCAGTGAGTTTATGCCAAGATTCAATCTTAACACTTTTAGTTTGGAAATTTTTGATGAGGGATATAAATCAAATATACCCTGCACTGAGAGGCACCAGGAATTATGGATTCTCTTCGGTGACTAGCATAGTCCTATTGTCTTCTGGGCTGCGCCCCTCACAAAATAGTAGTATGCCAGTCACCTCAGAGAATCCATAATTTCAACCGGAGCCTCTCAGTGCATGGAATATTAGATTAATATGTTCTTCCTGTGTTTGCCTTTTAGGCATGTACAAGCTTTCCTGAAAAGATAAAAAGACTGGGAAGAAATATTTATTCAGACACCGTTCTACTGTCATGTGGAAATTCGTTTTTAGAGCATCTCGCAAACAGTGAAAACATAAATATTATCTGACCTTGTGAGTGGGCCTCTCTGCTTTTCCAAAGTGCACTGAAAACCCACCTAACAAAATAAGGGTCTTAAAATGCAGCAGCAAAATGTTCTACGTGTTATGTGAAAATCTCAAACAGAGCCACTATGTGACTGATATGGCAGAAGTCCATCGTGGTGATGGAGATCTTTAATCCATGAACATGTATTAGCCTAGGGCAGAGGTATTCAAACTGTGGGAATTGCAGTGGGATGCTGTGGGTGAGGGGTGAAATGGAATATATTAAAAAAAAAAAAGTCTCCTATTTCCATGTTGGTCTGATTTATTCTATTTTGTTAGCCAGTTAATAATAGGCAATAAAAGCCCGAGGCAAATAGGATGTGTTGGCCAGAATAAGCTACAGTACTTTGAACATTGACAAGTCTGACTGTTTTTTTTTTGTTGTTTTTTTTGGGGGGGGGCAATATATGTCCTGTAGGGCAACAGAAACTGACTAGACTGTGCTCCAGGTTTTTAAAAGCTCATCATCTCCAAGTTTACTTACAGCTTCTCATAGGTGATTATAAGATATGCCACAACTTGACAGTTCAACCACTAGCCAAACAAGAAACATACTGAAAAGGAGTTATTACTTTACAACTTCCCACCGATGACATCAGGGCATTCAGGAGAACGCACACAATGACTGCTGTACACTAGCGACTGCAGACTGTGACCCGTTCATCAGGCAATAAAAGACAGACAGGTCTGAGTAAACGAACGGTGACGCTTACCTGGGCCATTCCAGTTTGGCTCCACTTCCTCTTCCTCCTCCTCTTCCATCTGCTGCTCTTCCTCATCGATGGGTTTCCAGCCTTTTTCATCTTCCTCATCAATGCCTGGTGTGTCTGGAGACTCGTGTGTTCTGGGCTCTGTTGGAAACAAAGAGTTTGCAACAATTTCTACTAATGATCACTTAATTCTAAGGGCATGTTCAACTACACAGAGGTGCTTTGCAAGGGTGGCGGCTCCTGTCTGATGATCACAGACAGTTTTAAAAAAAAGTCCTCATATGCCAGTAACCCGATGCCTCCCCGCACACTCAGGTTCTTTTTGATTTGCCAAGTGAAAAAAGCCTTCCTTAAAGGTAATGTGTGTCTCTCTTTCATTAAGGCAAATCCTTGTCATCAGTGCCCATCTCTCAGTCATTGATGGGGTGATTAGTGAGCTCCTCTGATCAAAATGATCACCTTACTGATAGGATTCTCTGTGGCTCTCTTTGTGTCTATCCCACACACACACACAGAAGTATCACTGTACCAACTCTGAGACCAGTGATACTTCCTGAGCACTGACAGAAGGCTGTCTTTCTCTTTTCCTCTCTCACCATCCCTTTTTCTTCCTCAAGCCCCCAACCCAATCACCCGACCCTGAAATAAACTTATCCACAAGCACAAAGGCCACGTTTACTCCCACATTCCCACAGCGATAAAGCAGTGATAGCCACCGATCGATACCAGCCATAAACGTCAACCTTCATGACTGCTATTATTAATGTAATAGGAGAGAGATTGCATCTGCATTGTCAAATAAATCTCTTTCAAAACACACACACACACCGACACACATGCACACTCACCCAGAAACCATGCTTCCCTAGACCACTTTCTTTTACATGTACAAACACATGCTGTGTGCTTCACGTGATTATGACTTGCCCCCCTCCCAAACTAAACGGTGCCATTATTTTCAGCTATAAATCACATTGAATGGCACATTGATTTTATCCTGCAGTGCTCAGCTGGGATAGTGGAGCTGGAGCCACAGTTATTGCATTTAATATTATCAATATTATCTCCCATATCATCAGAGCTGAGACGGCAGGTATAGGGAAAAGGGGGACTTCAGTGGCACCAGCCCTGTTCCTCAACCCATTCTGCTCTTTCCAACACACACACACACACACGAACCACATACATCTGATAAGAGCAACTTCCTCTGTCACACCTGGAGGGCAAAGTCACCCAGCGCTTCAGTACAACTCCCAAGCCTCAATCCTCACTCATTTCTCATAAATCTGCCCTTCTTTAGTTACAGTTGAAACAATTTAGATACACAGGGTTAAGTTCTTCTCAAAGAGGGCATATGGATCAAGTGTGTGTGTGTGTGTGTGTGTGTGTGTGTGTGTGTGTGTGTGTGTGGCCACTTCTGCAGCCCTCATATTCCAGGTTATGCTTGGATTGAGTCTTAGAATAAACCTAATCTTTACTCACTGAACAAGAACTGATATTTCTCTGTACCATGAGAACAAACACCCCCCCCCCCCCCCCCGTTTATTCAGTACTCGATTATCATGTAAGTCTAAGGTCAGCTGTTGTTAGCGTCAATCAACGTTTATGTGAAAAATTTTGTTTTTTTTGTTTTTGTAGAACACTTTCATGGATTCGTAAAAGCTCTAAACCAGTATTTAAAAAAAAATTGATATCATTTCACAATTTAATAACTTTGCCAATTCTCGTTCAAGCATGTATGGAAACAGGTCAAAATTTTATATTTAATGTTTTTTTTTTAAAATCTTTTTAGGTATAGAAATGCCATTCACTGGAAAAGAAAAGGCGTTTTGTATGTTAGAGTACGCTCGAACACAGTCGAACAAGACTGTGCAGCGTACATTTATGAGAGAATTCTCTAAAAATGCACCAACCGCGGGCGGCACGGTGGTGTAGTGGTTAGCGCTGTCGCCTCACAGCAAGAAGGTCCTGGGTTCGAGCCCAGCGGCCGGCGAGGGCCTTTCTGTGCGGAGTTTGCATGTTGTCCGCGTGGGTTTCCTCCGGGTGCTCCGGTTTCCCCCACAGTCCAAAGACATGCAGGTTAGGTTAACTGGTGACTCTAAATTGACCGTAGGTGTGAATGTGAGTGTGAATGGTTGTCTGTGTCTATGTGTCAGCCCTGTGATGACCTGGCGACTTGTCCAGGGTGTACCCTGCCTTTCGCCCGGCTCCAGCTTGCCTGCGACCCTGTAGAACAGGATAAAGCGGCTACAGATAATGAGATGAGATGAGATGCACCAACCGCAATGCAGATTTGGACACGGCACGAAAAGTTCAAAGAGGAAGGCTGTCTGTGTGCCGTGTCTCAGGCGGCGTGCATATTGAACATTTGTGAAATCGTTCATGGAATCCACATACCTTTGAATTTCTCATTCAAATTTTGAGGAATAAATCTTATATTGCTCAACATTAAGCCTGTTCGGTTTCATTTGCCTAGACTATATAGTTTCTGGGATATTTACATCTCAAATGATATCAAATTTTTTGAAACACTCTATATATCCTTTCAGAGATGGGACTACTTCTTCAGACAGATGAATTTGTGGTTATGTGTATTGCTCCAATGTTAGTACTAGAAACAGCCTTGGTAAGACATTCCCTTATCTCATTCTACAACCTTTATTTTTAGAGCGTAATGCTTGTAGGTCTTAATTTATATTATACAGTCACGTATTTGAAATCTTTGTTCACGGAACTTAAAAACTGCCCATAGGCACGGGGATAAACATGTGTCTGGACTATGGTAATAAAGTGAGTCTGGATTAATCTTTTTTTTTCCTCAGTATACATGACCATGTTCAATCATTTAAGCAAACATGTCTATATGAATTGTCTGCAAGACTAAGAATTCCAGGAATGCTTTAACCTCACGTTAACCTCGACATGTTCGCTTTGCCTTTACCACCTCTGTGCTGGTGTAGACAAAGCCCCGTCAATATGGGAATTCAGGAAATATGACTATGGGAACTCAGGAAAGGAAGCAGGACTGTGCTGAATTTCTGGGGTAGTTCCACTGCTGCAAGGAGCAGAGATGATGATGATGATCATCATCATCATCATCATCTCTGCTTCTTGCAGCAGTGGAACCACTGCAGAAATTCAGCACAGTCCTGCTTCCTCTCCTAAGTTCCTCTGTCCTATTTACAACACTATCATTATCACAGATATCCTGTTAATAGATGGTGTACAGGTGGCTGGTGGGGGGGGCTGAACAGCACCATGTATCCTGTGACTGGTTGAATGTTTTTCTGAGGCGGTTATCAAGTGGTTATCGCCTGTGTCTTTCTCTCCCAGATGGTGGATAAGAAGAGCTGGCCTTTATTAGCCAGTGCTGGCCTGATAAAGACCTGGTATTGATCGCAGGTTGAAAGAGCAGGTTCGTCAAACACGGCTGATTTACAGAAGCCTGATAATAGCAGCACCGGGCAACAGAGGAGCTCAAAAATATAGAGATAAAGCAAGATATAGAGAAAGATGCAGAATATGGTGACGTGGCCTTTTTTTCTTTATGTAGCTGCAAGGCACAAAAGCAAGAATGGAACACATAGATGCTCACAAAAATGACACAAATATACAAAAGTTCAGTTTTGAATGATAATGTCTATCACAATCGTCTCATGCAAATACACAGGGTTCTCTCAGGTCGAGTGCATTACTCATACATTACTAAAAATAAACAAATAAAAATAACAAAGTACAGACACATACGCTCACACATGAGAATAATCTCTAATCTAGTGCTGATTAGCACCTGACAAAGTTTCCATGCATTTATCAGAAGCAGCCAACAAACAGGCTCTTATCGCTGCAACACAAAATTGCACAAAAACAGGAATTTTCCAGTTTAAAAAGAGAAACGACATTTTATCTATAAATGTATTGTCTGAATTAGGACTAGGAAGTGAACAGGGGCAGGCAGGATACGCAGACTATCTGGCTCTTGCACGCCGATTGTTCTCCTTGAAGCAAATAAAACAAATTATTGTACCACAAATTCCTATATTACAAATATCAAAAAGATTCCACTGTAAATATACTATACCTTTATGAGTTACTGAATATAAATTCTTTCTACTAAAGTTTGCATAATAAGGGCCATAATGAGAAAGAATCAGATCATAGACATACTATCGCACCAGGCAGATTCTACCATAACAGAGGCCAGTTAAGTCCCAGCTCCTTAAATTGCTGAATTGATTATTTTGATCATTCTATTAAGTTTTTCTAGTAGCATTTGGGGTCTTGGACATTCACAGTAAATTTTAGGACAGTAGTCCTGGTAACTAATTAATAAAAGCCTGACATGACAGACATGCTAAATGACAATAGAAACACATCGGTTTCTATCATCAAAATCTGACAAACTAACGTCTACCATCATATTCTGACAGACACTCTAGATCACAATAGCAACAAAACTGTTTCTTACATTATTAATCTGACAAATTTAGTAATAATATTAAATACCTCATCACTAGAACCAAATAAAATAAAATATTGAAATAAAGATAAAATTTATTTTCAAAATTGAAATAATAATTGTCAGAACAGTGACGATAGACACGACTGTCACTTTCGCAGGGAAATAACACATTGAAATGGCCTGTCGGCTGAAAGGGTCGCAAGCGGCTCTGATTTATCTCAACTTACGATAGTTTTCCTCCAGAAAAATTTAAATATGAATGCACAAATATATTCTCAATGTTTCTATCGTCAAAAATTTCTATCGTCAGGATAGCTGACTGAAAATCTTACCTCGATTTATTTGATGAAATCTAGCTGTCAGAACTCCAAGTCTTGCCCGGAAGTAAATGTCTGCTGTCACAAAAATCATGCGCAGTAGAATTTCCTCTTTGCGTCAGTCAACATGTGCGTGGTGAGGGCTTGAATTTTGCTATCGTCAGGTGCATTTGACTGACAGACTGACGATAGCATTTTTTAAAATTAACTGTGGGCTTCTCTCGTGAACGAAATAGTTTTTTCGCTGTTAATCTATTTCAACTCTATCTGTTGACACCCAAAAATTATAAAGCCTGCTTCCACACGATAACTACCAAAGATCCATAATGGCTGAGTCTATCGTCAGGTCATCTGACAGAAATTCACTGACGATAGCAACAGGGATAATGAAAGTGATTTTTAAAATGGGAGTTATGTCTGTCAGGTATGTCAAAGAAATAGAACTTTATTCTTTAAAAATCTTTTACTGATATACTCAGTGTATTTTTAAATGACGTGCTGTTTTAGAAGACCAAATACCATATTTTCAATCTTGAAAATATTACCTCACTGAAAAAAGGACAAGAAAAATTTCTTATTTTGTGGGCAAGTGGTTAATGGATCCAGTTACGGTAGAATCTGCCACCAGGCAATAAACTGCCTCTTCTACACCTTTTCTACAAAGAAATACGTAAACTAATCCACAGTGTCACATTCTGACAATCTGCTCCTAATTCACTGCTGCGAATCCTATCATTCAAACAGAATCCACGGGTTAAAATCTTAAATCGATCCCAGTCGGACATATTGATACAACATGGGCAGGTCTGATTACCGTCAGTTGCTATTTTTTCATCACTACACCACTCATTCCATGAGGACACAGAAAGCAAAGGCTTCATTTTAGAATAATTGAGACGGTGAGGGCAAAATTATTTGCTTCGATGATGGTCTTTTTACCTTCATTATAAAGAGGCGCGAAGGAGGGACTGGACTCATCGCACTCAGCCGAGTCATCCTGGTCCGAGGCCCCAGCCTCTTCCTCTGAGAGACTGACATCATCAGGTGGATTGTCTTCTCCACCATCAAGATCCCCAATAGAGCCTGCAGACAGACAGATAGAGAATGAGTGTAAATAACATCTCAACACATTTAGCTTATATTTCGTTATTATTCTATCCAAAATTAACTGGATATGAGCAATCACACGCTCTGACTGGCTACTCCACTACAAGGCTATCAGCTCATATACCGTGAGTAGAGAAAAACAAAATGGCAGAGCATGTTGCTGAACCGACCAAATAAAATAAAATAAAATAAAATAAAATAAATAAAAACTCGACTCGAAAACAAAACCTCAAAAAATACAAAAAAGCAACATAATATGGAATAAAAGTATCTAATGGTAAGGACGTACCTATCTTTTTTTATTTTTCAAGAATTATTATTATCGCATTTTTCACAAATTTATTTTGTGAAAAAAGTCATTTCGCCAGTTTGTTTATGTTCTAAGCTGAAATAATTTTGTCAGACGTTTTGTATAAAGTTTTTAGGCATCGAATATACAAAAAATGAAAATAAAAATGCTCAGTTTCTCAAAATCCAGTAAATGTGGATAGAATAAAACAGTTATTCCACTCAATCTTGTTGTACATGGCTTATAGCTGACTCGGCGTGGTCATGTAAGACTCGATTTAAAAGGAAGAATCTTTATTCAGAAGACCTACATCATAAAATATGATTTTCAGTAGGGCTCTGGAAAAATTTTAAAAATAAATATATGTACATCCATCCATCCATTATCTCTAGCCGCTTTATCCTGTTCTACAGGGTCGAAGGCGAGCTGGAGCCTATCCCAGCTGACTATGGGTGAGAAGCGGGGTACACCCTGGACAAGTCGCCAGGTCATCACAGGGCTGACACAGAGACAACCATTCACACTCACACCTACGGTCAATTCAGAACCACCAGTTAACCTAACCTGCATGTCTTTGGACTGTGGGGGAAACCGGAGCACCCGGAGGAAACCCACGCGGACACGGGGAGAACATGCAAACTCCACACAGAAAGGCCCTCGCCGGCTGCTGGGCTCGAACCCAGAACCTTCTTGCTGTGAGGCGACAGTGCTAACCACTACACCACCGTGCCGCCCCATATATCTCATCTCATCTCATTATCTGTAGCCGCTTTATCCTTCTACAGGGTCGCAGGCAAGCTGGAGCCTATCCCAGCTGACTATGGGCGAAAGGCGGGGTACACCCTGGACAAGTCGCCAGGTCATCACAGGGCTGACACATAGACACAGACAACCATTCACACTCACATTCACACCTACGGTCAATTTAGAGTCACCAGTTAACCTAACCTGCATGTCTTTGGACTGTGGGGGAAACCGGAGCACCCGGAGGAAACCCACACGGACACGGGGAGAACATGCAAACTCCACACAGAAAGGCCCTCGCCGGCCCCGGGGCTCGAACCCAGGACCTTCTTGCTGTGAGGCGACAGCGCTAACCACTACACCACCGTGCCGCCCCGCCGCCCCATATATGTACATATATAATAATAAAATACATATAATCATTAAAAACTACACTAAGTAAACAGTTAGTAAGTCATTCTAATAAATAATATGCTAAACAATATAATGACAAAAAATAACAATATGTCGATAAAATAATTTTTTTTAAAAAGAACAAAGCCTAATTATTTACTATGAATAATCACACAATTAAAATCACAATTTAGGTCTACAAGTTGTATAGAAATATACACAACAGCCACACGACACTACCACTACATCATTAATGCATGTATATCATGTTAAAGCAAGAAGTCAGTCTGTGCACTAAGAGATTTAAGTGACACTAATAGCCAGTGTTAATGATCATAGAGCACTGAGGACAGGCTATAAATATAAGACTATATTGCAATTCATTAAAGGAGGGAAACCCTGATTATGTTCCAACCCCAATTCCCTTACAAGTTTAATTGGATGGAAATCCCACAGCTTATGAACGCCAGCTAAATGGAACTATATGTTATAACAGACACTTAGAAATTAAGCATCATCACTACAGTCAGCAATGATGATAATACCTTTTCCTAACTTTTCTTCAATTTACAATATCAATAATAATCAAATAAATAATAAAAATGCAAAATGTGTTGATTTTCCGTTGTACAGATTAATAAAAAAAAAAAGCACGATAGGAGAAGCATCAGCTAATAGAGTTTAATATGTAATGCAGTTGCTAAAAAAGTAGTAAACGGTAATGTAGTTACTTTAGTCTAATTGAGAATAAAACATTCCCCAACTAGAAAAGAATGTTTTATTCCATTAAACAAATTAAAATAAATTTAAAAAATCATATTAACTCCCTGAAATATGCGCCCTGACTGCATATTAATTTACTGTATCTCTCAGCTCAGATCTAAGAGACTGCAGATGGTGTCGAACCGAAATCAGTCAATAAATATAAACCTCCCTGCATTATTAGTGTATTAAGAGCTGTGCAGGCGCCCAGTGTTTTGGAAAAATGTCAAATTTTGACAGTATTTGTAAATTAATTTTCATTATGTCAAACGAAGAGGGGATTGTTCAGAGCTAAAGCCGTGACTAGAGGCATATATATTTACACTCCTCAAACAAAGAAGCCTATAATCTATACAAAGCACGCAACAATACCCGTGAATAAAGAGCCTTGTAGAAAAAGGCAAAGGCAATTTTTCTAATTCTGTTAATTTCACTTCCAAAGCAATTAAAATGTGGTGGAGATAATGCTTCCAAACAATCGCTCCCTGACAAAGTGTTTCTGTCTTTGTAAATGAAACATCTTTAGGCTAATTCCGACTTCCACGCCTGCATGGTTCACTGTAATTTCAGATAAAATTAACAGAGTTAGATTTGGACCTTAATAATGAAGGGAGGAAGGAGGAAAGGAAAAAGATCGATCCCATATACAATATTTTTAGAACGCAGCCCAGGCTTTGGTCAATCTAATTTTCTATATCTGCGAAGACATTTTCATACAATTAATTTTCCTTTAATCATAATTGTACAAAAGAGCTTCTGTGTTTAAAAAAAAAAAGTCCAATTATATTTTGTGTTTAAATGTAAGTCTGAATTATGATTTTCTTTCTCATTAGTACTCTGGTTAAATCGCTGCATCACTGCTTTCAGACATCAAATGGGGCAGAAAGTTTTTGCTCTCCTCCTTTTCTTCCTTTCATGAACAGACCAATCCATATCTCTCCCAGCTGGCCAGTGAAGAGGATATTACTGCATGCATTCACCACCAAGCGTAATTTGTTTGTGGTCAATTAAAACCAAGGAGAATTGGTCCAAGGGACAAAAAGTGATATTCAGTCATCTCAAAGCAATTCCACGAGGGGTATTCATGTGCTGTTATCATTTTATGGGAAAATTACACGAATACTCTTGCATCACCAAATGACCATGTGCACCGCTAGTTATTGGAAGTAATAAATGATTCAAGAACGTGTGCAGGGAAGATATTTATTTTGCTGATCAACTGATTTTGTTGTCCAGTCATGCTCGAAAGTGTGTGACGCCTTCAAAGTGGTGATATTTTTAGATATTATAGATAGGGCCCTAAACTTTTAATGAAAACAGAGAATGAATAAAGATTTTAATCTTGAAGGATGATATTAAAACAAATAAAAGGATGTTCAAATGTGTTCTGTAAATGTAGAGCAAATAAAGTCCCATAACCTTCTCTCTCTCTCTCTCTCTCTCATTATCTCTAGCTGCTTTATCCTGTTCTACAGGGTCGCAGGCAAGCTGGAGCCTATCCCAGCTGACTACGGGCGAAAGGCGGGGTACACCCTGGACAAGTCGCCAGGTCATCACAGGGCTGACACATAGACACAGACAACCATGCACACCTACGGTCAATTTAGAGTCGCCAGTTAACCTAACCTGCATGTCTTTGGACTGTGGGGGAAACCGGAGCACCCAGAGGAAACCCACAGGGAGAACATGCAAACTCTGCACAGAAAGGCCCTCGCCAGCCATGGGGCTTGAACCCAGGACCTTCTTGCTGTGAGGCGACAGCGCTAACCACTACACCACCGTGCCGTCCCCCCATAACCTTCTATAACTAATAATTACACATTATAATGGGGGGGGGATTTCCCCACTCCATTTCCCTTTATAGAAAATTGCGGAAACATTTGAAGAAAGTCTTGCATGAACACTCATCGGGTCCTGCTAGTGCATCCCACGAATATTAATTTCATGACTGGAACTTGGCCATTCTCAGACAGACATTCTTCATTTTCTCAAGGAATTCCTTATTGGAGTTAGTTAAATATTGAGTACTGATTTCCTGGAAAAAGACCCATTTTGTGCTCAGACTGTATTTTCAGACCTGTGGTTTAACATTCACTGTCAGAAACAGGGGTACAGTACGTGTCCATTTCTGTCCCCCAAGGTACAATCTACACTAATATACCCCCAAGGGCTCATTATTGGACCTCAAGGTAACCATGTGTATCTTTTTAGTGCCAAAAAGTAACATATATGTTCCCAAGCAGTACATACAGGATACATACAGTTAGGTCCATAAATATTTGGACAGAGACAACATTTTTCTAATTTTGGTTCTGTACATTACCACAATGGATTGTGAACAAAACAATTCAGATGCAGTTGAAGTTCAGACTTTCAGCTTTAATTCAGTGGGTTGAACAAAATGATTGCATAAAAATGTGAGGAACTAAAGCATTTTTTAAACACAATCCCTTCATTTCAGGGGCTCAAAAGTAATTGGACAAATTAAATAATTGTAAATAAAATGTTCATTTCTAATACTTGGTTGAAAACCCTTTGTTGGCAATGACTGCTTGAAGTCTTGAACTCATGGACATCACCAGATGCTGTGTTTCCTCCTTTTTAATGCTCTGCCAGGCCTTTACTGCAGCGGTTTTCAGTTGCTGTTTGTTTGTGGGCCTTTCTGTCTGAAGTTTAGTCTTTAACAAGTGAAATGCATGCTCAATTGGGTTGAGATCAGGTGACTGACTTGGCCATTCAAGAATATTCCACTTCTTTGCTTTAATAAACTCCTGGATTGCTTTGGCTTTATGTTTTGGGTTATTGTCCATCTGTATTATGAAACACCGACCAATCAGTTTGGCTGCATTTGGCTGGATTTGAGCACACAGTATGTCTCTGAATACCTCAGAATTCATCCGGCTGCTTCTGTCCTGTGTCACATCATCAATAAACACTAGTGACCCAGTGCCACTGGCAGCCATGCATGCCCAAGCCATCACACTGCCTCCGTCGTGTTTTACAGATGATGTGGTATGCTTTGGATCATGAGCTGTACCACGCCTTCACCATACTTTTTTCTTTCCATCATTCTGGTAGAGGTTGATCTTGGTTTCATCTGTCCAAAGAATGTTCTTCCAGAACTGTGCTGGCTTTTTTAGATGTTTTTTAGCAAAGTCCAATCTAGCCTTTTTATTCTTGAGGCTTATGAGTGGCTTGCACCGTGCAGTGAACCCTCTGTATTTACTTTCATGCAGTCTTCTCTTTATGGTAGATTTGGATATTGATACGCCTACCTCCTGGAGAGTGTTGTTCACTTGGTTGGCTGTTGTGAAGGGGTTTCTCTTCACCATGGAAATTATTCTGCGATCATCCACAACTGTTGTCTTCTGTGGGTGTCCAAGTTTTTTTTTTTTTTCATTGAAGAGTTCACCAGTGCTTTCTTTCTTGCTCAGGATGTACCAAACTGTAGATTTTGCCACTCCTAATATTGTAGCAATTTCTCTGATGTTTTTTTTCTGTTTTCGCAGCTTAAGGATGGCTTGTTTCACCTGCATGGAGAGCTCCTTTGACCGCATGTTTTCTTCACAGCAAAATCTTCCAAATGCAAGCACCACACCTCAAATCAACTCCAGGCCTTTTATCTGATTAATTGAGAATGACATAACGAAGGAATTGCCCACACCTGCCCATGAAATAGCCTTTGAGTCAATTGTCCAATTACTTTTGGTCCTTTTAAAAACAGGGTGGCACATGTTAAGGAGCTGAAACTCCTAAATCCTTCATCCAATTTTAATGTGGATACCCTCAAATGAAAGTTGAAAGTCTGGACTTTATGTCCATGTCCATTATATAACTATAACTTGAATATGTTTCAGTAAACAGGTAAAAAAACAAAATTTGTGTCAGTGTCCAAATATATATGGACCTAACTGTATAAGTATGTGAGAGGGTACTGCCCCAGTGACAAGCCATTGTACCCCTAAAGGTACAACAGTGTACTTAATATTCTGAGTGTTCCTAATTTCTCAAAATTCAGGCTTTTATCATTGATGCCTAATTGTCCAAGGCAACACTAAAACAAACACCTCCATATAATGATCCACCACGTAACAAGGATGAGGTTTTATTTTGTTTTTGTGAGAAAATTTATATTTTCAAGTCATCTGTCCTGGGAACAGAGTTCTAAGCTTCTAGGCCTTTCATGTGCCGTTATTTTGATGCCTATTTGGGTTATCTAGCTCAGTGTTTCTCAACCACTGGACCACAGAAGGGCAGCACGGTGGTGTAGTGGTTAGCACTGTTGCCTCACAGCAAGAAGGTCCTGGGTTCGAGCCCAGCAGCCGGCGAGGGCCTTTCTGTATGGAGTTTGCATGTTCTCCTCGTGTCTGCGTGGGTTTCCCCCACAGTCCAAAGACATGCAGGTTAGACTAATTGGTGGCCCTAAATTGACTGTGAGTGCGAATGGTTGTGTGTCTCTATGTGTCAGCCCTGCGATGACCTGGCGACTTGTCCAGGGTGTACCCTGCCTTTCGCCCGTAGTCAGCTGGGATAGGCTCCAGCTTGCCTGCGACCCTGTAGAACAGGACAAGCGGCTACAGATAATGGATGGATGGGCCACGGAAGTGCCATCTAGTGGGCTGTGAAATTTCTTTCAAGTTGAGGCTAATTTTTTACTCATAGTAGGGTACAATTGCTGGGTTGCATCCGACGTCACATCTGCCTCATTAAGCTACGGTCACACTACAGCTCGTGATGCTTTGCAATGGGTTATTGATGAAAATGAGGCATTTTGATGGCGATATACATGTGAACTAAAAGTTGTGGTCACACAGCAGGTGAACACTTGACTGTCAAGCCTTTGCGTGCTTGAACCTGGCGCAGCTCGAGCAGCCGCGCGCTCATCGAGTGCATTGTGCACGTGCTTGGGACCCAGACGCTGTTTAAATACTCTGCTTTCTGTTTTACTTTTGTAAAAAAGAAAAAAAAACACCTGGAAGACGCTCTGGACACTTACAATCATGCATTTATATCTGAGGACTACAGTCGACTTGCGAACTTTAGGACTGCAGTTGTCATGAGCAGTTTTGCATTCAGGTTTCCATCAGTGAACAGTTTATAACTTCAACAAAACAGACTTCATGTTAGAACAATAATGAATTTCCTGGTTTCACAGTTATACTACGTGACTATATAGGACACCGTTATAGAAGCAAGTTATTTATAATCACGTTATCTGTCATCACCCAAATGAGGATGGGTTCCCTTTTGAGTCTGGTTCCTTTCGAGGTTTCTTCCTCATGTCGTCTGAAGGAGTTTTTTCCTTGCCACTGTCACCGCAGGCTTGCTCATTGGGGATAACTTAGGGATAAAATTAGCTCCTGTTTAAAGTCCTTAATTCTCTGTAAAGCTGCTTTGCGACAATGTCTATTGTTAAAAGCGCTATAAAAATAAACTTGACTTTAATATCATGCCTGCTAATAAACACTCTTCCTGCACTTAGAGACGTCTACTGCCGTCTATCTTATAATATCTTGATCATCAGATCTTTAACCCAGCCACATATAAAAAGCTGTACACCTCCATGCTCTTCCAGGTTTTCATCTGTTTGTCCGTGTAGAACGATGTCTGCAGCACCAGGTAGTCTGAGATGTCTGGGAAATCAACGGATGGATAATTTTTCAACTCATAGGAAAAATCTTCCTTTGTTGCCGTGTAAGGATCTAATCCCACTGAGTGGTTTCTATATCCACTTCTTTTGAGTGTACTTCTTGGTTTTAATAACTTGCTTGATTGCTGAACACAAACATGGCAATAAGTTCTTGTGTTACTGGACCAGACTCCACTTTTGGATCATTAATCCCTTTCGACTGAGAATGACCCGCACGCATGGTTTTATGTTGGCTTCTGGCACATCCATACAGTTTTAAATACAATACCTACAATTAAAAACACTTTTTATTGCATTTATTTAATTCCTGGGCTTCCATCTGTAACAGGAGTGATGTTGCATTCCATTAATACACTTTACAGTAGATTATTAAATTCTAATAGAATAGATGAGCCAAAATAACCGGGGATCTTTTTTTTTTTAATGGGCCCCGACCCATTACAAGTATGAATAGGTGGGCCTTACAGCAGAAAAGGCTGAGAACCCCTGCTCTAGCTTCTTCCTGTTTACCCTTGCATAGCCTAGATGTCATTCTGTTAATGACAGATGTTATGGTAAATTTATGTATGCACCATTCATCTACAGGCAGTTAAGGAGGATTATTGATGTCTATATGTCAGATTTTAGGAGGACATCCACTTCTTGGCAGGATTTTCATCATTTAAAATGTGAATCACTCATTCCTAAAACGTACCTCAAAACTCCTAAATTTCATTAAATACAATTCGTTACACTACATTATTAAAATACCTGAGCCTAGTTTAACTTCCTGATACTTATATAACTAAGGATTCATATATTTTGCGCCTACACATTACTTGAGTGGTGCATGTATCACTTTGTTAAGTGACCCAGTTGTCACAGGCGCAGTTAAATGTGAATTGTAGTTTGATTAAATGTGCATTTTGTGGTTAACTGTATGACCGTGCATATGGATCGATATGTACTCTACATAGCATGCACATGCTACGAATCTCATCTCATTCTCATTATCTCTAGCCGCTTTATCCTGTTCTACAGGGTTGCAGGCAAGCTGGAGCCTATCCCAGCTGACTACGGGCGAAAGGCGGGGTACACCCTGGACAAGTCGCCAGGTCATCACAGGGCTGACACATATGGCCCTTTTCCACTACCCTTTTTCAGCTCACTTCAGCTCGCTTCAGCTCACTTCAGCTCGACACGGCTCGCGTTTCGACTATCTAAAAACAGCACGACTCAGCTCGCTTCAGCCCTGCTCAGCCCCCAAAACTCGCACGGTTTTGGAGTGGGGCTGAAGCGAGCCAAACCGAGCTGAGTGAGGCTAGGGGCGTGAGGAGACACTCCCCTGTGCACTGATTGGTGAGGAGGAGTGTCCTCACACGCCCCGCGAGCACGCTGGGATCTGTAAACACCGTAAACCCGGAAGAAGAAGAATTACGAATTACGAGAATTATGAAGCCTTATGCGCCTCGCATCATCTATACGCTCTTGCCAGTATCTGTTGGTGTTGTCGGTGACAACAAGCCACAGCAGCAAGACCAGCAACACTAACGACTCCATGTCCTCCATGTTTATTGTTTACTATCCGGGTTATGAGACTACCGCTTAAAAGCTCACTGATGTCACTGTTTGCGCCGCCTAACGACATCACGTGACGTCCACCCACTTTCGCTAACTCCACCCAATGTGTCCACCCACTTCCAGCCAGCATGGTTCAGCGCGGTTGTAGTCGAAATGCAACTCCAACAGCCCCACTCGGCTCGACTCAGCCCAACTCAGCACAGCACGGCTCAGCCGCGTTGGTAGTGGAAAAGCGACTTTAGACACAGACAACCATTCACACTCACATTCACACCTACGGTCAATTTAGAGTCACCAGTTAACCTAACCTGCATGTCTTTGGACTGTGGGGGAAACCGGAGCACCCGGAGGAAACCCACGCGGACACGGGGAGAACATGCAAACTCCGCACAGAAAGGCCCTCGCCAGCCACGGGGCTCGAACCCGGACCTTCTTGCTGTGAGGCGACAGCGCTAACCACTACACCACCGTGCCGCCATGCTTCGAATCATTTAAGGTATATACTTTCAACTGGATCTAGGGCAAAATATTGTGTACTGCTCAGTGAACCTTCAGTAAAGCTGGTGTTGCGCATATATGTAATATGCGGAAGAATGTAGGAATAGATAATGGCAGTAATGAGAGGCAGTCCTGCAAACGTGTATACTCCTACACATACCCATAGAGGACTTTGAGTCCTAACTGCCACTCGAACAGACAAGAACAAAGTGGCTTAGCTGATGAAGGCAGAGAAGATATCGCTTTATTAACTGGCCTCGTCCACATCAAACCTGTGTGCTTAACAGCAGCGATTAAATACCGAGACAACACATCAAACCTGAGACTGATTAAACTCACACACACACACACACACACACACTCTCACACTAATCACCATATTACAAAACAGTCCACATGCTGATGAGTCCACTTGTATCAGGTAATTGGAGAAAGAACACTGTGAAAGATGTGGTAAGAGGAAGCATGGGTCATTGTTATTCATGACCCAACTGATCTGAAATCAGTGCCATTAAAACACAGTTAGTTATTTGAATCACTCACTCATTTACTCCTCATTGAAGCAATCAAAATATACCTAAATACAACATTACACAGGAACCACAACATTTGAATCACGAATCCGCTCCTCTAATACAGTACAAGACTCCTCACTGAACATTGTTCTGAAAGATCAAAATGAGAAGCGCGAACAGGCAACACATGAGCAGGTGTAGTGCTGGTATTGATCATGGCAGGGCAAGGAGGAGAAAACATGCTGAAATGATTGATGAGCTGCTGGATTTGTGGGACACAGACTTGGCTGGCCATGCCACGTGTCAGCAGAGTCACTGGAGCTGCAGATAAGCTGTGAGCCTCAGGACCGGTGCACTTTAGCTCATCAGTGGCTGAAGGCAGTACGGAAGAACCACAGCACACACACACACACACACACATATATACTGTACATGTAGGTACAGTGCGCTGCTGATGCTTGACGATGATCAAGACTGACTGACGTTATGACAATAATGTTAATGCAAATAGGTGTGGCGTTTCATTAAATCTGCAATGAACCTTAGACCTGATATAGTATTATCAGAATATACTGCCTCGTCTTGCCCTGCTCCAGTGAAGCCGGAACATTGTTCAAATACAAGCCACTTTTATTGCACACGCGAATGGAAATGAACATACCTAAAAATGGCAGCAGAGTTAAAGGTGGCATATTATACCCCTTTTCCACAAGCTGACACAGCTCCCTGAGATCTTAATGAAAGCGCCTGTGGCACGCTTTGGTGAAAATACCATAAGGATAAAGCACCACAGCTCCCTTCTCACCGTCTCCACAGCCCTGTTCAAAACAGCTGATTTGAGTGCTTGTTCCTTTAAATGATAATGAGCCACTGCTCATCCCGCCCCCTTCTTCCACCGGCCAATCAGGTAGCACTTTCCTCATGAATATTCATTCGCAAAGGCAGTTCTCAAGCCATGAGTGGAGATACTCAGATGAGGGGGTGGTGTAATTCTAATGAGCTCCTCTTGTGACATAAAGGGGAGCCAAATCTGAACGGCTTGTTGAAAAAGTTTTTAAAATTTTAGGCAATGTACAGACAGCAAAGGCAATCTGATTTATTTCTTGAAGCTGTGTTTTGTTTTGTTTTTTTTACACTGAGCGTCCTAAATGCAGCTTGTCAACTTGTTTGTGCAGTAGTTCGTACATTTACTAACCATATACTGACTAGATCCACATTGGTTGCCATAGTAACAGCACAAGTTGCATCTATGTCGTAGACAGCAGTAGACGTCGCAGGACTTAGGATCTCAAACCATATGTTAGAACATGATTTTTATACCCTTGATCGTACATAGCAAAAATGCAAATACTGTTCATCTCATTATCTGTAGCCGCTTTATCCTGTTCTACAGGGTCTCAGGCAAGCTGGAGCCTATCCCAGCTGACTACGGGTGAAAGGCGGGGTACACCCTGGACAAGTCGCCAGGTCATCACAGGGCTGACACATAGACACAGACAACCATTCACACTCACATTCACACCTACGGTCAATTTAGAGTCACCAGTTAACCTAACCTGCATGTCTTTGGACTGTGGGGGAAACCGGAGCACCCGGAGGAAACCCACGCGGACACGGGGAGAACATGCAAACTCCACACAGAAAGGCCCTCGCCGGCCACAGGGCTCGAACCCAGACCTTCTTGCTGTGAGGCGACAGTGCTAACCACTACACCACCGTGCCGCCCCAAATACTGTTCAGATACTGAAATTTATTGTAAAAGACATACTGCACATCATTATTTAAATAACACAAATGTAGTCATGTGGTGTGTGCTAGTTTTGCTGCTGCTACACTATGGTTAAGTGAGATCCTCTACAGCAGACCTGGGCATTTTCCGGCCCGCGGGCCGCATCCGGCCCTTTGGTTCATTCTGACCGGCCCGCGTAAGGTTAATTAGAAATTACAAAATAAACGTATTTTCTAATTTTACCTCATGCATGGACTGAATGTGCATTGCTTTTATTTTGAAGTTGTGTTCAACAAAAACGCAATGCGCGCGACATGAACATGACATGAAATCCCACGAAACCTAATCCCGCGATAACTACTTCTGTAATTTGTCCAGACCAACCACAAACTTGTACGTCATCCTTCAAACGGTCCAGTCAATCACATAGTGTGACGTCACCAGCAGGCGCCGGAGCCTGAGCCGATCTGTAGATCTGATACCTACACCGAATGGACTGATGATCATCTGTCAGCTGTGCTTCGCATCTCCACCTCAGACATTCAACCTGACTCTGATGCACTCGTTAAAGACCAACAGAGACTAGATTTCTCTCACTGAACAAATAAAAAACACCAAATGAGGTGATTAGACTACAAATGTGGGCATCATTATTATAATATGATGTATCTTGTTTGATATTTGGAGTAGAAAGACAATATTGTGATGTCTTTATTGTGTTTTGGGGTGAATGTGACTAGAAAAAAATGGTACAAACATTCACATTTTGTTAACCATTGTTTTGGGAAATTTGATTGAATAAATGACATTTTTTGTAAGGCAACCTCGTTTTTTCCATACTCTTACCAGTCTTAGCAGTTTGTAAAAACAATGATATTTATTGCTTTATATAAAGAAATACAATTAATATTAGGCAGAGTTTAGTTCAGCCTTTTGGTCCGGCCCTCCACAAAATTTTCTGTTTCTCATGTGGCCCTATGGAAAAAATAATTGCCCACCCCTGCTCTACAGTGATTTTTTTTTTTGTACACAGTCTATTCTGAGGTTTATGTCTATTTTGTTCAAGTCACAAGTATGTCTTACTGAAATTTCAGTTAGCGGGAAAAATTGAGTCACACGTCATGAAATCCTGAAATTTAACTTGTAAACATGGTTTGAATCAGATTTCATATGTCTTTGCCATTCATACTGAAAATTATTTTTTTTTAAATCTGATTTTAGCTGGGGCGGCACGGTGGTGTAGTGGTTAGCGCTGTCGCCTCACAGCAAGAAGGTCCGGGTTCGATCCCCGTGGCCGGCGAGGGCCTTTCTGTGCGGAGTTTGCATGTTCTCCCCGTGTCCGCGTGGGTTTCCTCCGGGTGCTCCGGTTTCCCCCACAGTCCAAAGACATGCAGGTTAGGTTAACTGGTGACTCTAAATTGACCGTAGGTGTGAATGTGAGTGTGAATGGTTGTCTGTGTCTATGTGTCAGCCCTGTGATGACCTGGCGACTTATCCAGGGTGTACCCCGCCTTTCGCCCGTAGTCAGCTGGGATAGGCTCCAGCTTGCCTGCGACCCTGTAGAACAGGATAAAGCGGCTAGAGGAGATGAGATGCGATGATTTTAGCTGCCTGTCTGAACATCAGAAATCTAGGAAGCCAACAAACAAACAACAAACAGCATAGTTTCTGCAGGACAATTATGACACAGTGCGACACGACAGGACAGTTTTGCTAATATGATGTGTTCCCTGAATACTACTCCGTATTAGAAATGGTTAGAATTCAACTCTACAGTGAAGCAGCAGTGATTCTACACCGTGCATGTCCATTTCCACCTGTCCTGCTGAGAAACTATCGAGAGAGTAAAGGGTTGAGGTGAGTTGTAGGCTTAATTTCAAGCTTCTTTACCAACTTTTTACCATAACTTTAACTTTAGGACTGCAGTTGTCATGAACAGTTTTGCACTCAAGTTTCCATCAACGAAGAGTTTATAACATCAACGAAACTGACTTCATGTTAAAACTCATCTGATCTCATCTCATTATCTCTAGCCGCTTTATCCTGTTCTACAGGGTCGCAGGCAAGCTGGAGCCTATCCCAGCTGACTACGGGTGAAAGGCGGGGTACACCCTGGACAAGTCGCCAGGTCATCACAGGGCTGACACATAGACACAGACAACCATTCACACCTACGGTCAATTTAGAGTCACCAGTTAACCTAACCTGCACGTCTTTGGACTGTGGGGGAAACCGGAGCACCCGGAGGAAACCCACGCGGACACGGGGAGAACATGCAAACTCCACACAGAAAGGCCCTCACCGGCCACGGGGCTCGATCCCAGACCTTCTTACTGTGAGGCGACAGCGCTAACCACTACACCACCGTGCCACCCATGTTAAAACTGTTAATGTTATAGTCATGTTGTCTGTTGTCGCCCAAATGAGGATGGGTTCCCTTTTGAGTCTGGTTCCTCTCGAGGTTTCTTCCTCATGTCGTCTGAGGGAGTTTTTCCTTGCCATCGTCGCCACAGGCTTGCTCATTGGGGATAGATTCGGGATAAAATTAGCTCATGTTTTAAGTCGTTCAAATTCTGTAAAGCTGCTTTGTGACAATGTTTATTGTTAAAAGCGCAATACAAATAAACTTGACTTGACGTAACGTTGGAAAAAAAAAGACTTCTTGTAAATTAGTAGATTAGAATTAGAAAAAAATACCAAATCATTATTCATAAAAAATATATCCCAATCAGATTTTCATACCAAAGTCACATTATTTTAAAAACAACATGCCACTATGTTTTTTTTTTCCCGTACAAATCTTTTACATAAAGGTCCATATCACACAAGGCAAAAAATATATACTAAGAACACAAATCAAAGTAGGATAATACTGTTCATTTTAACACTTATTTTAAACAAAAATCAAGACTGCTCACTTCCCTCATTTAAAATCACACAGACAAGTGTTGGATGCTATTTCTTATGATTATGATATCATGGTTATGATGGGTTGTGAAGATATTCATATGCACGAGCCATTCAATCACTTCAGTAAGGCCCGTGTGATTCTCATTGTGGATTGGACAGCAGGATGTCAAACGACAGCCTGAGTCGAGGACACACAAAGAAGTAAAACATGTTGAATATCCATCCTTCAACTCCTTCATCACTTGTTCCTTCTATCTATTCACCCTTTCCTGCCCTCAACTCTATGCATTTTAGCTGCTGTCTCTTGCTAACACTCCTGTCTTTCTCTTCTGCTCCATATCTTCGGCTTTCTCTTTCACTCCTTTTCTTGCTCTCTCTCTCTCTCTCTCTCTCTCTCTGACTCAGAGCGTCATTCTTTGCGGATAGCTGCAAGCCGTTCGCGGTTATCGGCTGCTGCAGACTCTCTCTGCCGGTCTGATCTGTCTCCTCTTCATTAAGCAAATACGCCAACGTGGAAATGAAAACATAATAGCTATTTGATTTCCAGAGAGATATTTTGCATATTGGTTCAGAGCTGATAGTGGAATTTCATCAAGTTGGGTTTTTTTTTCCTCTCTCCACGCTTTAAAAAAACGACATGACTGAGCTGGGCAGCTTCGGCAGGATTTCTTTACATTGCTGGGGAGGGAAGTGAGGGGAAGGGAAAAAAAAAGCACCAGTTCCCCAAGAAGACTACTTAAACGATTAAATATCCCCTATTCTCCCTTTTTCTCTTTTTGATAACAGGGAAGGAAAATTTAAAGAATTCACAGTGCTTTAGGTTCACTATACTAATCAGAGATAGAGGGGAGAAAATTAACTCCTTAATGAGCAGGAGCCATCTTTCTGATAACAGCCCAGCCAGGAGAGATGATGGGATGGGAGACAGACTGAGAAAAGAGGAAAGGGGGGGAAAAAAACCCACAGAGATAATATTTTCACTTGCATGGAAGAAATCTGATGCCCCCCCACTCTGGAAATTGTTCTTTGTGTGCACAGAGGGCAGGTGAGATTGCACATAGTGATATCACATGGCTACAAGCTGGCCAGGACCGCTAGTGAGATGTATTGTCTTGTACGGGGGTATTTCTCACGGCCCTGAGAGAGAAAAAGTAGCCCTGCAAGCACAGATCAGCAGAACTCCTCATGGCAATCCATCACATCCCCTTGCTCTAGCAGAGAGCTCAGCCTGAGTGAAACATTATAAAGTGTGGATGCTTTTTTTTTTAACACAACATTAGGAAAATTGTAAAAATCTTTAAAATTTCTTACTCAAATCCCTTTTATGCAAAGGTCCAGATAAGCAACTGACCTGACTCAATGACGACAACAGTTACTGTTTAATGCTTAACCATTAATTAGTTTATGGCTAGAAATAACACAATTAGAAGAGGTTGTTAACAAATGACACATCTCATCTCATTATCTCTAGCCGGTTTATCCTGTTCTACAGGGTCGCGGGCAAGCTGGAGCCTATCCCAGCTGACTACGGGCGAAAGGTGGGGTACACCCTGGACAAGTCGCCAGGTCATCACAGGGCTGACACAGACAACCATTCACACTCACACCTACGGAGTCACCAGTTAACCTAACCTGCATGTCTTTGGACTGTGAGGGAAACCGGAGCACCCGGAGGAAACCCACGCGGACACGGGGAGAACATGCAAACTCCGCACAGAAAGGTCCTCGCCGGCCCCGGGGCTCGAACCCAGGACCTTCTTGCTGTGAGGCGACAGCGCTAACCACTACACCACCGTGCCGCCCCGAATGACACATGTCCTTTCAAATTCAAATTTCTCACTTCTATTTCAGGTCATCTTTAAACACTGTCTTCAACATTACCCTTGTTAATCCATGTCATCAGTTTGATAATCAGACCAGGAATAGTAAATAAACTGGGAACGTGGAAAAGTCTTCCAAAACTCCCTCCCTCTTGCATGTGATTGTCATGATTTGAAATTCACTGAACTACAGATAGTTGTTTTCACAGCTTTATCAGATCAACTACAGGACTAAAATACACTGCTGGAACACGTCTGGGCAGCGGTTGGCCAGTCGACGAGCCCTGCACTAGACCATGGGCACGCAGGTACAGTACTAATCAAAAGTTTGGACACACGTTCTAATTCAATGGGTTTTTTTCCTTTATTTTTATTAACTAAAAGCCAACTTCATGTCTTAAAATAATGATGGATGTTGTTTCTCTTTACTTATCTGAGCGGTTCTTGACATAATACGGATTACTACAGTTGTGGAATAGGGCTGTTTACTGTATTTTTATTATTTACTGTTTATGTTTGATCTCAAACACATTAAGAAGGCAAGAAATTCTACTAATTACCTTCTGACGAGGCACCTGGTAATTGAAAAGCATTCCAGGTGACTACCTCATGAAGCTGGTTAAGATAACACCAATAGTGTCATCAAGGTCAACGGTGGCTACTTTGAAGAAGCTAAAATATGAAAAAACATATTTTGGTTTTAACACATTTTTGTTTACTGCATGGGCGGCACGGTGGTGTAATGGTTAGCGCTGTTGCCTCACAGCAAGAAGGTCCGGGTTTGAGACAAGCAGCCGGCGAAGGCCTTTCTGTGTGGAGTTTGCATGTTCTCCCCGTGTCCGCGTGGGTTTCCTCCGGGTGCTCCGGTTTCCCCCACAGTCCAAAGACATGCAGGTTAGGTTAACTGGTGACTCTAAATTGACCGTAGGTGTGAATGTGAGTGTGAATGGTTGTCTGTGTCTATGTGTCAGCCCTGTGATGACCTGGCGACTTGTCCAGGGTGTACCCCGCCTCTCGCCCATAGTCAGCTGGGATAGGCTCCAGCTTGCCTGCGACCCTGTAGAACAGGATAAAGCAGCTACAGATAATGGATGGATATTTACCACATCGTTCCATATGTTATTTCATAGTTTTGATGTCTTCAGTATTGTTCTCCAATGTCGAAAATAGTCAAAATACAGAAAAACCTACGGTATGAATGAGTAGGAGTGTCCAAACTATTGACTGCTACTGTATGCGGATGCTAGAATTCTATTATTCTGTCAATGTCTTTAGAAAGTACATATATGCCACCCTGGACCGAAGATGCCACAAGTGGTGGCACTCAATCGATCTTCAGAGGCCATCAGTCAGAGCAGGGTTTTATTTCAGGCTTCGGAGCTCCTTCACCTGGCTGATGTATGATGTGGTAGGTGCTGAAACAGAGTTGACAGCAACAATAACTGGTTCTATAAAGCAGGTAAACAAATGAGTATATACTTAGTATTCAAATCTGATTCCCATTTAATACATAGATATTAATTATCCAATGTTCCAGATGAGTGCACACACTCATGACTGTGCTAAAAAAATGCATTTTTAATTAAAACAGAGTTGATTTGCTGATTTGCAAAAAAAAAAAAAAAAAAAGCCATGATATGGCAAAATCTATTTGATCTAATCTAGAACCATCCATACTTCTTCTCAGAAGAAATAAATGCCATTTACTGAATAACCCATGGCAGTAAGTAGTTTGAAAAACACATTGAGAATCAAATGTAGCAAATATGGGAACAGCTAAAATAGCCCAGGCATTTTCCCAGGCAGAATATGCATTACGGTACACCATTCAATCTCATGAACTCTCCAGAAGTCATGGTCAGGTCACCCACTGCAGCACATCTGCTTGGACAGTCATTCCTTTTTTCCCCTTTTCCAGGATGGAAAAGTACACGTCCTCTTGTCTCATGCATTTTACCTTCTCACAGCCAATTTTTCAACATTCACCAGACCCCCACCTACTGAACATAAGTTCTTGATATTTCTCTCAGTTTTTCACTTCAGAAAGAGATCAATAAAATGGTGCACATACCGTACCAAACCTTTCACTGTACGGTATGTGTTAATGTTAACATTTATGGCATTGATCTATTTTAATGTTAAACTGGAAAAAGTCCTGGTGATTTATTCCCCCTAATATTCAACTGTCCACTTTTTGTGAGTCTGTGCTCATGATAGCCTCAGATTCCTGTTCTTGGCTGAAAGGAGGAGAATCCAATGTGGTCTTCTGCTGTTGTAGTATATTCACCTCCAGGTTGCATGCTGAGATGCTTTTCTGCTCACCACGGCTGCAAAGTGTGATTATATGAGTTACTGTATCCTTCCTGGCAGCTTGAACCAATCTGTCCATTTTCCTCAGACCTCTCTTATCAACGATGCGTTTCCACCCACAGAACTGTCGCTCGCTCAGTTTCTGAAATACTCAACCCAGCCCATCTGGTACCAACATCAATGGCATATTTAAAGTCACTGAGATCACTTTTTCCTCATTCTGATGTTGGAAGTGAACATTAACTGAAGCTCTTGACCTGTATCTGCATGATTTTTTGCATTGTGCTGCTGCCACATGATTGGCTGATTAGATAACTGCATGAACGTGCAGGTGATCCTAATAAAGATATACTGTGTCATGAAAATGGCTTTAAAATTTGTGATACATTTTTGCTACCCTCGTTACTGGAGAAAAAAAAATGTGATCACAGTGGAATGGTTGTTGTCAGATGAGCTGGTTTGAGTATTTCGTAAATTGCTGATCTGGGATTTTCAAAGACAACAGCATCTAGAGTTTATACAGAATTGAATGATGGTGTAGTGGTTAGTGCTGTCGCCTCACAGCAAGAAGGTCCTGGGTTCGAGCCCCGGGGCCGGCGAGGGCCTTTCTGTGCGGAGTTTGCATGTTCTCCCCGTGTCCGTGTGGGTTTCCTCCGGGTGCTCCGGTTTCCCCCACAGTCCAAAGACATGCAGGTTAGGTTAACTGGTGACTCTAAATTGAGCGTAGGTGTGAATGTGAGTGTGAATGGTTGTCTGTGTCTCCGTGTCAGCCCTGCGATGACCTGGCGACTTGTCCAGGGTGTACCCCGCCTTTCGCCCGTAGTCAGCTGGGATAGGCTCCAGCTTGCCTGCGACCCTGTAGAACAGGATAAAGCGGCTAGAGATAATGAGATGAGATGAATAATAATAATAATAATAATCCAGTGAGCGTCACTTCTACAGGTGGAAATGCCTCATTAATGAGCGAGGTGAATGTCCAGACTGGTTCAGAACTGATGGGAAGGATATAGCAACTCAAATAACCACTCCTTACGTCCATGGTGAGCAGAAAAGCATCTGCACAACATGTCAAACCTTGACACAGAGGGGCTACAACAGCAGAAGACTATACTGGCCCTGTGTCCGAAATCACCCACTCGTTCACTACTCTGTATCTAGGGAATTACTATATAGAGGACTATATAGTGAGCTCACTGGTAAAATGAAAAAACACTTTCGGACACTAGTCCGTCGCGCTGGTATTTACGTCGTTACTATCGCACAATTAAAACATGCCAGCTCAGTCAGCTGGTGGGTTTTCAAAATAATAAATACATGCATGTATTTTTGTGATAAATCCATATTATAGTGGGCGTATTTCCCACATTAATCAATACAAAGTACCTGCATCTTTCAGTTTTTTTAAATCAAGGCTGAATACTTTCTTCTTTGCCGCTGCCTTTTATTAAATCAAATTTGAGACTTTTGATTTGATTTCTTTCAGCGCAACCGCAATGCATGATGGGATATATTGCTTTGGTTAGTGACCATCGGTTGTACACTACTTTTCGTGATGCACTGTGGGATACTTTGAGCTAGCCTGGGCCCGTCCATCCTAAGTGTGACGCAACACGAGGGCCTGTTGCGAGCTTAGTCTGGCAAGGCAAGCTATCTCCAGCTCTTCCAAGCTCCCGAAAAATCGGGAGCCAATCAACTTTGAGCATCTCCAACGGCCCTGGGTAGAGGCGTGTTCAAGGCAGTGACGTAGTAGAACTGCGACCGGAAGCCATAGATTGCTTACAGAATCTATGCCGGAAGCGCTTCATTCACTAGAAACATTACGAACATGGAGCAGCGGCAAGCCTTTGACACAGCGGTAGATGCTGTATTGAAAGCATTCAACGGGAAGTTCTCATTGAAAACGGAGCAAAGAGCAGCCCTGGAGGTATTTATCTTCTTCCTGTTACTCAAGCAGTTTCCGTCGCATCACATACGTCAGAGGAAAGAGTGATGTGATTGGTTTAAGCTTCGTCACAGCCTTTTCTGGCTTCGACCAGTAGCAAACTGAGGCATTTCAGGGAGGCGGGTCAACCACGCCTTTGGGAAACGGTTAGGCTGAATATCTTTGCCAGACCAAATGCTCGCAGAGCTTTGAAGTCGCGTTAGCCAGACTAACTTTGAGCGCACTATATAGGGTGTAATAATTCTCACTATCGTTTCGGACAGCACTACAAAATGGCGTCCTCACTATATAGTGTCCTTTATAGTGAGTAGGGAGCGATTTAGGACACAGGGTGGCTTGCGCTTATTCATTGCATGAATGTGCAGATATACAGGTGTTCCTAATAAAGTGGACCGTGTATATATTACACAGACTAGGTGATAAAAGGTTGATGGAGACGTGTCATCAGTGCTCAATAAGTACTGAATAAGATCTATGTTAATTCATCTGTTAACGCGTGAAATGCCATGCTGTGCATTCAGCTGCGAGTGCATTGTGTGTTGTGCGAGTATGAGGGAGTTAAGATTTGCACATCTGCGTCTATACCCTCTGAATGGCCTTGCAGTTTGTTGGGGGGGGAGCAGATAGTGAAGGATGAAATAAGTATTTGATTCAGCCACCTCCCCGCCCTCCCTGTGTATCTTGGGATGGTGGGAAAGTTGAAATCTGCTGCTATTTTCTATCATTTATCAGGCTGCTTATCGCCTGGCTCTTGTCTGCATGCCTGGCTTCCACAGCAGGGTCTTAGCTCAGGCTGCCTGGCAATTCAACTACCCACGACGACATTCTCCGCCAAATAAATAAATAAATAATGAATGAATGAAAGAAACAGCCTGACACTAGAGCAGTTAGGACAAGGATCATGTTGTAAATTCACCAGTAACAAAATAGAAGAACGGGATAAAGATAATGCTAACTTACTTATGCTTATACTTACTTTAAGAAGATCTGTCCATTTAAAAGAAAATAAAATAATAAATAAAATAAAATCCATGGCCATGATGTAGAACACGTGTTTGTTACACAGTGATCGTCATTATAGTTCAACTGATCAATAGGATCGTTCGTTTTTGGACATGGAGGGGCTGCAAACTGCTATGAGGCTTTGGTGTACAGAGGAGGACGGACAACAGCTGCCACCAGCTGCATCGAACTAACTTCTAATGAGTGTCGCATTAACCAGCGGCATGGGGTTAACCGGAGGTCACACCCTATTCACACAAACGCTCAACCCACACAGATTCGTGGGCTATTGATTTCCACCTTACTGATTTCTTCTCAGTTCACAAGCCCGAAAGAAAAGATTGGAAGACTGATAGAGAAGATTTGAAAAATTCCCCCCAAATATATTAATGCCATCAAATGCAGCAAGACTTCATGCCACCTCTCATATCACAGTGTACCGCTGAAGGAGCTCTCAGAGACATTGTTGCATCTGTTATCAAACCGCCGACTTGACAGATATGAAATGTCCTTGGATAAGCCCGAGGCAACGTTCACACACATTCTTTTATACTGCATTGCTAACTTCATACATTACAGAAGCAACGTCAAATGGAGCAATGAGTATCTAGAAATTAATATCCTATGTACCATGCGAGAAGAAATTTCACTAAATGTTAAGGCAAAAAAAAAAAAATCTGCATTGCAATATTTAAGAATCCATCTTTTAGTTTTAATCATCTAATTTAATTATATTGAATGTGGGGATTTTTTTTTGTACTCGTGTCACTTAAAGTGCCATTCCACCATTGGATGTATTCTTTGGCATAAAATACAATATATTTTGACAACATATATAAATGGTATCACTAGACAGAGAAATCTTTTAGCTTCAAAACGATATATCAAGCATAATTTTTTGACAACGACAAGTATATTAATTTTGCGACCAAAGTCACCTACCCTTTTAATTTCCGCGCGTGTTGTCATCGGCAGGTTCCCCTTCTTGTGTACCGTGTGACGTGGCACATATTATCAGCAATGGCGGATAGAACGCGATAAAAATAATAACAATAAATCTAGCTAATACCAATAAATCTAGCTAACTGAAAGATTAACTCAAAATTTTTCGCAATTTTTTTGGCCCCCATATACGAGGAGAAATGACTCTCTCACTTTGGGGGTTTCCTGGTCTAAAAATAGACCGACACGTGGTACACAAGAAGGGGAACCTGCTGATGACATCACGTTTCACTACCATGCGGAAATTAAAAGGGTAGGTGACTTTGGTCGCAAAATTAATATACTTGTCGTTGTCAAAAAATTATGTTTGATATATCATTTTGAAGCTAAAAGATTTCTCTGTCTAGTCATGTTGTCATAAAATATATTGTATTTTATGCCAAAGAGTACATCCAATGGTGGAATGGCACTTTAACACATAAAAACTGGTCTGATGAAGTTTACAGGATATTTTATTGTCATGTACAGTGCCCTCCGTGATTATTGGCACCACTTGTAAAAATTAGTAAAAAGGGTTAGAGAAAAAAAATCCGCCTTTTGGTGAAGAAGCTTCATCTCAAACTGAAAAAAAGAGAAAAATTAACAGTTGAATTTATTAAACAAATGTATTCAGAGAAAAACAAATCCCTGATCAAGAAATAATTATTTTCAACAAAAACACACGTGCCACTACTATTAGCGCCTCTGCATTTAATACTTTGTACAACCTCCCTTTGCCAGTAAAACAGCACTGAGTCTCCTATAACATTTCCCACTGCAAAAAATTGAAAACTGAATTTGAGGAGAAAATTACTTAATACGAGTGAAATTATCTTGCTGCATGGACAGATATTTTTACTTGATAAAACATCTCAGAATAAGTTGGTTGCAATCTAAAACTTTAATCATCGCAGAATTGGTGTCTTGTATTCTTCTATAATAGGAAATGCTATTATTTCAACTATTTTCAAGATATTTTCACTTGCTAAGATATCATTTTTTGCAGTGTATAAAGCTGGAGATACAGAGCAGGGCATCTGAGACCATTCCTCTTTACACAATCTCTCCAGATTATCCAGGCTCCCCGACCCTCTCTTGTGCTCTCTCCTCTTCAGCTCACCGCACAGGTTTTCAATGGGGTTCAAGTCAGGGGACGGAGATGGCCGTGGCAGAAGCTTGATTCTGTGGTCAGCTAACTATTTTTGTGTTGATTTGGACGCATGCTTCGGATCATTGTCCTGCCGGAAGATCCAATGACGACCCAGTTTTAGTTTCCTGGCAGAGGTGGCCAGATTTTGATTTAAAATGTCCTGGTGTTTCATGGGCGGCACGGTGGTGTAATGGTTAGCGCTGTCGCCTCACAGCAAGAAGGTCCGGGTTCGAGCCCTGTGGCCGGCGAGGGCCTTTCTGTGCGGAGTTTGCATGTTCTCCCCGTGTCCACGTGGGTTTCCTCCGGGTGCTCCGGTTTCCCCCACAGTCCAAAGACATGCAGGTTAGGTTAACTGGTGACTCTAAATTGAGCGTAGGTGTGAATGTGAGTGTGAATGGTTGTCTGTGTCTATGTGTCAGCCCTGTGATGACCTGGCGACTTGTCCAGGGTGTACCCCGCCTTTCGCCCGTAGTCAGCTGGGATAGGCTCCAGCTTGCCTGCGACCCTGTAGAACAGGATAAAGCAGCTACAGATAATGAGATGAGATGTCCTGGTGTTTCATGGAGTCCATGATGCCATGTACCCGAACAAGGTTTCCAGGGCATTTGAAAGAAAAACAGCCCCAAAACATCACAGAACGTCCACCATATTTTACCGTTAGGATCGGGTTCTTTTCATTAAAGCCATCCTTTTTTTTATACCAAACCGACCTTGAGTGTTTATTGCCAAAAAGCTCAATTTTTGTTCCATAACACTATAGAACACAGTTCCAGTCAAAGTTGTAGTAGCGTTTTGCAAACTTCAAGCGCTTACGTTTGTGATTAACTGACAGAAAATGCTTTTTTCTGGCAAACCTTCCAAATAATCTGTTGGCATGGACGCATTTGATGGTGGTTTTGGAGACTCGGAAAACCCAAGATTTTATTTTTTCTTATAATTCACCAACAGTGATCCTTGGGGCAGTGGTGTGGTGTTTAGCACTGTTGCCTCACAGCAAGAAGGTCTGGGTTCGAGCCCCGTGGCCGGCGAGGGCCTTTCTGTGCGGAGTTTGCATGTTCTCCCCGTGTCCGCGTGGGTTTCCTCCGGGTGCTCCGGTTTCCCCCACAGTCCAAAGACATGCAGGTTAGGTTAACTGGTGACTCTAAATTGACCGTAGGTGTGAATGTGAGTGTGAATGGTTGTCTGTGTCTATGTGTCAGCCCTGTAATGACCTGGCGACTTGTCCAGGGTGTACCCTGCCTCTCGCCCATAGTCAGCTGGGATAGGCTCCAGCTTGCCCGCGACCCTACACAGGATA